>NC_140932.1:39783453-39834363 GCF_014529385.1 Adiantum capillus-veneris
TGGTACTAGAGCCCTAGAGGTTCCCCAGTGTGGGGCTTTTCCTTGAAAAGCAAAAAAAACCCAAGGCATACAAAATAAGCACCCACATCATAATTGAAATCACTGTGAAAAGACTTTGGGGGGTCAAAGAAAAAGTAATCAGTCAGGCGATGATTTCATGAGAAATTCCTTTTATGGTAGCTTAACTACAAAGTCTTCTAGATATAGCCTCTAGTCAGCCCTCGAACATGAATACTTGGCTCTCGCGATTAAACAACTTAATTGACCACAGAAAGTTAAGAAGCTTACCCATGGTATTAATATTCGATCTCTAGTGCCTTTCGACCGTCAAATTAGTGACTCCATACTTGTTTAATTTTTTACCTTTACATCTGTTGATGCATTTGATTACATTGCAATTTAATGTTCATTGCTAACAAATTGTTTGAAATTCTTTGACCAATCAATTTGTCTACCTAAAACTGCATATGCTTTTTAAGAGAATGCAATTACTGTGCCAATGTTGTTTGATTTTGCAGTGACTGAAGAATGCTAAGGACATTCATCTCAAATGCTCTTCCACCTCGACGAACCAGCTTCAACTCAATAGCTTCCGAGGACGGAATCTACATCAGGAAGGGGGCATGTTAACCCTCACGGCACACGGACACCCTATGATCTATAAACGTTGTATTATGTATTTGGTAGAGTCAGGTACCGGGCTTGTCGGACCAATAGGGAAAGGTAGAGTGATCGTCGATGAGAGGCGCACTTTAACTTGGACATTCAAGGGATTAGTTGGTTAAGCATGGGCGCCCAAGTGTGAATGGGGTGAGCTCCTATAAAAGCCAACTAAACCTAATTTTTACTCATTCTCTCATTTGTGCAATTGAAGAGTGCTCTTGCTCCATCTCCATCTTCTTCTTCTTCACCTCCTTGTGTGTGTGTGTGTGAGAGAGAGAGAGAGAGGGAGAGTGTGTGTGCGATCGAGCATTACGAAGGCACGACGGCGGCGAAGCGGTTGAGCGCGACACGACTGCAGCTTCTTCTTCATCGCGGCGAGAATCCATCACGAAGGCGAGCGTAGAGCGGTGAGTGACACACCCTTTGTTTTCTTGAGCTTGCTAGTTTAAGCTTGTTGTGTGCTTGGAGCCGTTTGTGGCTCGCACACGGTGTATTGGCAAGTCCCTTGTTTCGACAGTGCGGCAAGGAGCGCACACACGGTCTGTTCTCAAGAATATAATATTGCTCCAATAATGTCAATGAGCAATGTCGGGGTTTATGGTCATCATGACCACATTGCGACGATGGCTTATTGCGACACTTTTCCCATACATGGCCATTTTCCTTGCAAAAAATGCAAAATTGCTTACATTTTTTAACCATGACGCCTTCATTTTACGTCAATGATGTTCTTTAGATTATGTCACATGCACTTACAAGTCTCCTGCCATCATGTCAGTGACGAGATTTGCAGCAAAAAAAATTTCAAACGTAAGGTTTTTTAACGTGTTCCACTTATCACATTTTTCCTAATGCTTTATGATTATGCTCACATAGTGCCCACCATGCATCCGGGTAAGCTCTGCACTTTCACCTTGCACCATTTATGAACTCCACAATCGTGCATGAGAAATGCCCCTTAGAGAATTTAATATTTGATTTATAATTAAGTTTTCTTAATGGTTCATGCCGGAAAAAAAACCTCTAAAGACGTCTGATATTGCCACCATTTTTGCTTTCTGATATCGCCACCACTGTCGATTAACCACATATTATATGCACATCTACAAGTTTATCAAGGCAAACACCTCCGCGCCCGCTCCGTCTCGAGATCACTTCGCTCAGCAGTTCGTGGTGCAGAATCAACAAGCAAAGGCACTTGCTTAGTGGTTGCACTCCCAGTTGCAAATGTCTGTTATGGGTTCAATATTCTCAGAGCGCGAGGGGAACGGTCTCTTTTCTTACATAAAATTGTGAATCAGGGCACAAGCAGTGATAAGCTTGGCCCCTCAAGAATCTACCACAGTCAATGTTCCCTTCCAGGTGCACTAAAAAGGCCTGCAACCGCTTGCGTTCTGTACTTGACTATTATGCCGAGTGGTTGCAGTGTTTCCATGACCGTTGTCATTCATGAAGATGTGCATTTTGCCTGCCTTCAAGCATTGAAGCAAAAAAAAAGGCACTGCCGAGAAAGGGTTTTTATCTCTGGCACTCAGTTGCCTTGACCTCCTCAAGTAGTGTAACCGCAACACCACCTCCTCATATCGCACTCGGGTTTGTTTCACTTGTATAAACAGACGCCATTGCAGGATCGCCAAAGTGTAAGAGAGAGAGATAGAGAGAGGTGGAGGTTAGAGAGGTGACGCATGAGAGAGAGAGAGAGACTCGTAACTACTTCTTGATTCACCTAATTGATTGCTCTCAATTACAATACAAGAGCTTCTTTTATAGCATTCCCATGCCCCTTAGCATCTCGTACTAGACAACCATTAAATACTCCTAGACCTTAGTGCTAGCGTAGGGAACAATGCACATTACGGTTTAACAAAGGGGTGCTATATTTTAGTAGGCTATGAGTCTATATATGGCAAGGTTGGGTGGAGAGTTGCATGGTCCAGTTCCCTCTGTTATTGGATAACCTATCAACATGCTTTCATGGACTCGAAGTCTGTTCAAACCTTTTTGGGGTATTTTTGTATGGACTTAATATCAAGACTAATGCGATATGGGACAACCTATGTTTTGTGTGGTCTTTCTTAGACCCCATCAAACCAATGATATGCAATGCTAAGGATGTTTTTACATGCAATATAGTACCTTTATATCATTGTATTGAATCAATGCCCTACAAGACTTTAAACATGTCTTATTTTTGATCTCATGCTCCTTGAGAATAATCTCATAAGAACCACACTTATAAAAGGACTCAATCATATCCCCACTCTCAAGTTTCTGAAGTGGGTCTCAACCGAGGGTCAAGAAGGCATCAAAACACTTCTCATTCACTGTATGTACAAGGAGAAGCCAAAGATATATGCCAAGCAAGCTGCCCTATTTCAACAATTACCCTTGGATGCTCAATCTGGTGAACTGAAATCATTCCTCCAAAAAGTTGTCTTACCCACCAGAGAATTGAGCTCAGACTCTAGACATGGAAAGAGAGGTCGGGTGGACCAAGGAAGAGGAAGGTAAAGGAAAGGTCAAAACCCATATTATTTAACTCAGCCATGGAAAAAGAGCTTGGATGGACCAAGGAAGAGGATCCGAGGGTGGATGTAGTATAAAAACACAAGGGGGGTTTCACTTGGTCACAGATCGAGTTTGTTAATGGACTATTTTAGAAGAATCTAAGACTTGGTGGCTTTCTAGTGTCCTCATCAAGAAAACTGAGTACATTTGTAGTTTAATACAGGTGCTTGGAAGATTATGTGAGTTTCAATTATGCCAATTGCTTGCACCTGTTGGGGTGGGTGATTCACATGCCGAATAATCACCCCAGGTTGTACCAAAGAAAACCTTTTGAATTCTTACTACTTACAACCGTCGAGCTTGCTTGCGCTTTAGCAAGCATGAATTTTGTTTGCACCATAAGCTTCTGGTTGGCGTAGTCTAGATGCCCACTCTCATATCAAGTTATTTTTAGACAAATGTTAAGTCTTTCACTTGGTCGATCTGTCATAATAATCAATATCTAATTCTCCTAAATGGTTTTCTCATATTAAACTGATCATTTAATGTGGGGAAGGCCAGGGGAGAAAAAGCACGAATATTGGTTAAGCTAGCAGACCGGCCACAGTAGGGATCCAAAGGGGGGGCCATCTGCAAAAGAGCCATGTGCAACAATGGGCTAAAAAGACCCTAAGGTTCAGCCCATTAAGACTTCCAAAATGCTAAGGTTCCAAAATTCAAAGGTTGTGTCCAAAAGGTCAACCCTAGGGAAAATTGGATGCTTAGTGTGTGTACAAAAGTCTTCTTCAAAGCCTACAAAGGAGGGGGCGAGCCCATTTAGTAGGGGATGAGAGAGAAAACCACACACACACACACACAGGCTCCCTTTACACAAAGGGAATTAGGGACACATGTCAGTCAGCTCCCTAGGCTAGATGCCCACAAGGGGTGCCCAATTCCTATTGGAAGACCCTTGAAGTGGACCAATGAGAATTAAGCTAGAGTAAATCTAGTTTAATTAATTTAAAAACATTTAATAAAAGAAACCAATGAGAATTAAGTCTCCTAGAAGACTATTGGGCAGTCTCCCAAGGGGTCCAATGAGCATTCAGGAGCCCAATGGCTTGCCTGATTCCTATTGGCCAGGAGGCAAAGGGGTCCAATGAGAGTTTAGTTTAATTATTTAATTACCTAAAGCTCTCACAAAAGGGGAAAGGGGGACACATGTCAGAAGGCTATCACTTATGCTGCTTAACACCCATTGGCTTGACTTGGGGAGGTCCAATGAGGCAAAAGCCTGACCAATTTAGCAAGAAGGGCTCGCCAAGAGAGAGGGGGGGCTGATTTTTCTTGGTATTGACACACACACACTCACACTTGACCATGTGTGAAGAAAGAATACTCTATCTCCTCCCAAGCTTTAATGGAGAGCTCATCACCTACTCCAAGCTTGTGAGATAGAAGTCTACATCAACACTCTCTTGGCATGTGGATGCAAATCCAACCAAGAGCCAAGCTTCAATGCATGCTCATCTTCTCTACCAAGCTAATTACTAAGCTAAGCTATGCTAATATGAGTGATTATGTGAGGACATGTACATCTTTCTCGTAAGATACTCCTTCTTCCTCTCAATCTACTCTCATACCCTGTTAGCTCTCACCATCTTCGAAGGTGTGTGAGGTATTGGGTCTGAGAACGGGGATAATTCAAGTTGTGTTTGATTAAGTGTTTTGCTTAGTGCATGAAGCTTCCATCTTCATTGCACTAGCTAGTCTTGAAGGAACACAAAGAATTGTATTGTACAATGTCTCTCTTGATGGGAGAAACCATAATACAAAGCCTTTTGGAGGGGGACCGGCTCCATGCAAATCCGGTCCTCAAGTGTTGTCAATAGCTTAATTTCTCTCTCTTTTGAAAGTATTGTTGATGCTATCTAACTAGGTGTTATGCTTTTTGTTGCTCTCTCCACCCAAGCACTCTTGTAATTCTCATTAGGAATCTATTCTAATGAAATGCCCACTATGTTCATGCTAATTTCCGCTAAACATAAGTTATTAGGCCATTAAATGTTACACGATCTATCGCTCTATAAAAGCACAACATGAAACGTTTGGTCAAAATACGTCCATGTCGAGGTCCCTTATTGCAGAGTTCAGTAAAAGCGTGTTGTGTTTCCAAAGTAACTTGTGTGACACAAACAGTGCCCAACCGGCCATTTTGTACATGTTTAGGAGTTCCCGCGTGACATAGGCCTATTTCTAACTTTTGGAGCCAATCAGGTGCCCTTTTGAAAATTGGCGTGTATCGTAATTACTGGAAGAAATGAGTGGTGGGGAGCACCAAAAAAATAGGGGAAAAATCAAATGGAACCTCTTCGTTCTCAGCTCGATCACCTTTCACCATTCAAGCTGCTGGTTTTGAGCAAAAATGGCGATGGCGATGGCGAACACGACGCACTCGGGTTTACAAGAGCCGCACCAATATTGCCGAAATGCGTTGCTGGCAGTGTCACCCGTTTCTTTCTTTTCTTCTTCATGCATCCAATTTCGGCGTCCCCAGGTTGCTGCTGCCTCTCGGCGCCTGCCCTCGGATAATGCCCTCATCCTCTTCAAGAGAAGAATTCCTTCTTTAGGAGCAAGCGGTATTCAACCTCTGCCGAAAGAGAAGGTGAGTGCCCTTTGTTTTGTTGCTCTCTTTTTTTTGAGCATGCATATTCTCTGTTGCCACTGCACGCCTACTTTGAAAACTACTCGCTTATGATGGCCTTAATCAGGTGCTCTTTAATTCTGCCTTCTCTTTCTTGCCTTGTTCTTGGAAGCAGCATACCTTTTTTCTTGCTTTTCTGTGTTTCAGCTCTGCATGATCACACGCCTTGGGGAACACAGGTAGTGAAACGTTTGTCAAAAGCACATATATATACTCGCGGGTACACAGGTGAATGCATGTAGCGTCAGGATTCACACACGGCAATTCATGCATGGGCATGCGTGAATGCATGCATATGTGTTTGGTCAGACCAGACTCCCTTTCCACACACACACATCTACAGGGTCTCTAGATGCATGCACAAGGGCACGCACACAATTCCACACTTTTAGATTAATCACGTTTCATTCCTTCAAAATCCAGTTTCATATCTGCCATCATCTGCAAGAATATGATGCTTTTGCAAATTTTCAGAATTGTCACTTTTGTCCCTTTTATTAAGGGGAAATGTTTCTGTCTCGGCAGCTGGAAAATTAAACTTTTCGGTAATGCAGGGCAGAGGATGCAGGGAAGTGAAATGTCAGGCATTGGTTTGTTTGAGAAGGAGGAAAAGAGTTCAACTTATAAATTCTGGGATGGTGTGACAGAGCAGCTTTCTGGATCAGCAACCTTCGCATTCTTGCCTCTCCAGCTGCCTCAGATCATTCTGAATTACAGGAACCTCTCGGCTGGCAATGCTGCCGCACTTGCTGCAGTTCCTTGGACAGTTAGTGACTAAATCCATTTGTACATGTATTTGAAGTCACAAATACATTATTGTTCACACTAATTCGGCACATATCTGAGTGATTTTGACATTATTTTGGTTGTTTAGGTTTCAAAGCTCTAGTCATGGCATTCTTATCAAGCTTATGGCCATACACAGATGTCTTTCTTTTGATAATAGCTGGTGCAAAGTTGGGACCTTTGACTGCTGGGTTGTTATCATAGAATTGGCTCTCCTTTTTCATAATACAAAATGCTTGAAGTGTGGCTGCGATGATAGCAGATTGTATTTTGTGTATGTACACTTGCATTTGTGCTTTGAAGGATTTTTGTGCACTCATCAAAATTTACAAGGACATGGTGAGGTTAGTGTGTTTTTTTTTTGGTTTACCACCGAACAAAATCATCATGAGCCTTTGGGGTGCAGGCCACTCAAAAATACTGCTTCCTGGTGGCTGTCCAAAGAGAGCGAGCTTGAGAACTTAGAAGTTCAAAAATGCCATTTTGGCCATGTGATTTTGATCACCAGAAGGCAAGGGTCACAGCTATTTCGCCTCAGAATACTGGGGTTGAGAGGTGCCATGCATGTTATACGAGGCATTCATTTCGATGGCATGCATTTCTATGCAATGTACACAAAGAATCAACATGTGCTGTCGGAGATGAATGCCGTATGTACAAACTGGTTTTAGGTGCCATTGTCTTTGAGGGCTGTTGTTTTATTGCAATTATTACAAAGTCGATATGTGCTGTACAAGATGATTGTCATAGGTATGAACTGGTTTTGAGGTGCCATGTTTGTGACACCAAGGGCTTCTGTTCTAATGCAATACCTATGAAGTCTCATGTGCTGGACAGTAGAAGGGGGAGTAAAGCAGGGCCAAGAGTGGATGGAGGGGGAGATCATTTTGAATGCGATCCGATGGTACAAATCATTGAGACAGGCAATTCAGTGCTCGGGAGCCATGCTTATGGTTATACAGATACTGTTTTAGCATATTGATGCGCAGCTTCACCAAGGCATTGATTAAAAAACTTGCCAAATCGGGCATCCATTGACCTGACAGTTGCATAGCACAGCTTTATCCATGTTCAAAACATCTTCTGTGGAATTGGCAAAGCCTGTGCAAAATTCTCAAATCAAGAGATTGTAATAGTCTGTCCATACCAAGCAATGCAATACCAGGTTTGTGGATTCTCCATTTTGCAGCTTATATGCTATTAATCATAACGCCGAGTCCCACATAACATTAGAGGAATGTGTTATCCATTTGCTGTTTTGGGCAATGGCGCGTAGCAAGGTTGACTCTGTCCACCACTAAATCCGGTACTTGCAAACACTAGGCTTGATTTGTGGATATTGGGCAGGGTGGTCATTGGCTCATGTTTTTTCAAAACAGACAGCTCCAAAAACTATGGTTCTTCAGCTACTTTGTATCAAAGGGGTTCTGATTTGCTAGGGAAAGTTATCACAATGGAGTGTGTGGGTTATCACATTAGGCCCAGGGTGATTGGGATTTCTGGTGTTTCTTAGCATTCTGGTGTATAGAAGTCACAAGCTTCACCTTGGTTCTTATGAGCCTAATGATTTATTGGGAGCTTCATTTGCTAGTTTGGATCTGTAATACTGTTTGTTTGTCCATCTTTTCTCTGAGACATGGAAAAGACATGTACACTAGAGTCGTTATTTCTCATGTAGTTCAAAAGTCATGGTTAGAGGTTCTTTCCTGTGTTTTCAAGCATAGCAAAGAAAGCCACCACCTGGCAGGGTTGGGCCAAATAAGGGCAATGGCGATGCTGGTTGGTGATGTTTGCAGATGATCTTACTCAAATGATTTCTCCATGTGGACTGAGGTGCTAAATTTTGGGAATCTTTGGGTTTTCTTCCAGTGTGACTGCTGGGGTCAGGAATATCCTTTTTCAAGAAGTCAGAGAGTTCTATCATGAGGCCGAGTTATCCGTTTTGATTTATTTTGGCTTCATTGCTTAGAATTGATGGTGTTTTTTTCCCAATGTTTGTGTTTTGTGGCTTAGGTGTGAACAGGTGTGGAGATAAGTTTTGTGTTATCTTTTGGTCTCACGTGCTGTATGGGTTGCCACTGCTCAATGTATTTAATTGTAGCTGAAATATATTTAGTCCTGTCCTTGTTCTCATCATGTTAAGGCTTTTTAACTGAGTAGCCTGAAATTCTGATAGGATCTATTGATAATTTGCAGGGCCTACTCACAGGGTTGTTGGAAATTTGTCCCTGCTGTCGTACTTTGCAGAAAAGAAAGAAAAAGGTGCTACGATCGTACAGGCAGTTGGTGTGCTATCAACTTTTATTGTGCTAGTACAACTGGCCATTGCTGGGACAATGCCCGCACCCGTCTTTACAGCAACAGCCGTTGCAGTCGTCATTGGCTTTGTTGTGAACATTTTAAACTACAATGGCCTACTTAGCAGTGGTATTTATAGAGCTTGGAAAGAGCTTATTACTATTGGTGGTGTTTCTGTTCTCCCACAGGTTCGTTCTAGGTGCTGCTTCTCGTTTTGATAGATTTTAGGGTTTTCCCTACTGATTCTAGAAGCTTTTGGTCCTTTTTTGGTTTCTAGGTCATGTGGACAACTTTTGAACCTTACGTACCCCCAAGTGTATTGCCAGGAACCATATTTCTGGCACTTTCAACCTTGATGGTGATCCTGGTACATGTCAAAACATCTTATGCCTCTCATTGGAAGTTGTTTGTGCAAAGATTTTTGCGCAGTTTCTGCAAGATCAAAATTTTCGTAACTTATGTCTACAAGAAATGAGATTTCTGCTTATTTAAAAACCGGCTCAATCCTGGAATCAATTTCCAGCATTTCAGCATTGTTTTGAGCATAAAAAGCTCCCGACCCACCATACATTTAATTTTTTTAGTTGCTTGACTTACTGACAATGAATTATTCCAGCTGATGTATGTGTTAGCTGTTTTGTTGTGGATCATGGATCACATGTCGCAGCATGGGAATCACATGTGCTGTTGCCTTTTCGTTAGAAGTTACGAGATTGTGATAGTAGGCCTGATCCTGTGGTTCATGTTCATGAAATGTTTTTGTGTGTACATGGGGTGGCTTGAAATGCTTTGTGCAGATTTGATGATTAATGTGTTGTTTGGGCTAATGGGCAGAATTTGTATGCCTAACAACAGTTGTTTAGGCTAACCTGAGCAATGACATATTTTAGGAAGAGGGCTTGTAGCAAGTGGATGAGCCCGAAGATAAGGCATCCAAACATATAAGCGATCCCAAAAAACAACAACAAGAACGAATTGGCCACAAGTGGTAACGGCCAAAGGTATGGAATGGGAACGGGGTCCTCAAAACAATGAAAGGTAGAGGGAGCTTGGAGGGGAGGGGTAGAGGGGTGATTATCTCGAGAAATGGAGGTTTCCTTGAAAAGCTAGGCTTTGGTGGTCAAAGGGCCTCAAAAATTGTCAGAGAGGGTTTCAACATTACCTAAACCCTTAAAAAGCCTTTTGTTTCCACTTTCTCATCCTGGAGTGCAACTGGAATTATGCCGAAATGCATTTTGGAACAATACTGGAATGTGTATTCTATTTGGAGCTGGAATGCTCCATAACTCATAACTTGAATGGCACTCGGGTTGCTCCCATCAGGCCAGAATAGGTGTTCCTTGTTTTATGCAAGAACAGAAGCAAGATGGTGACTGCACCTGAGCAGCTAGAAAAGGATCTTGTAAGAAGGAAGCAAAAAAATTGAATCTCTTAATCAAGATCAATAACTCTTGAAAGGACCAAATTTATTGATTGCATGTGTCCAAATTCTAGAGGCAGCTTAATGGCGTTGAAATTGAGGAGTGGAATGTGAATATTGAGGTATCAAAGGGAGACTTTGGAAACCAATTAATTTTGGTAAACGAGAAAGTGGAAGGCTAGACAGTGGTTGCTTATGTTTTAGTTTTTGTGTTATCTGAGAAAGAGTTTGTTGTTTTTCGCATTCTTTGGTCACATGGCTCGGCATTACTCTCTCATGTCCAAACACTTCACAAAACATATCCTCACTGGGTGCAATGATTTGGTATGCAAGTTTCATTTAGTCTTTACTCAAATACACATAATCATCCTTTCCCCAAAATGTCGGCAAGTAAGTAAAAGGCATAGGCTTAATCCTCTGCAGTGCCTTGCATGCAGGGACGCCTAGAGAAATTACCAAAGCAGGCTTCAAATTTTATGGGAGGTGTTGCAGCTTGGTCAGCCACTTTGTTATTCATGTGGGGCCCAGTGGCTCAAATGGTAAGCCTAGATCTGTTTTTTCCCTCATTGTAATGCCACATCATGTTATCTTGTATTTCTGTTTGCAGTGGACCAACTTCATTAATCCTGCAAATATAAGGGGTCTCTCTGTCTATACGATCTTACTAGCAATGGCTGGGAATAGTCTTCTTCTACCTCGTGCTCTTTTCACTCGAGACCTTATGTGGTATGTATACGTGCAGCAAGTCATATTTGCTGTGGTGCTTTGCTTCTTCTCTTGGTCATGTAAAGGGAACTCCTATCTTACAGGTTTACTGGATCATCCTGGGGTGCCCTTATGCAAGGATGGGGTATTCTTCTGAGCATGTACATGTGAGTATCTCTATTGTTCACCATCTCCTTTTTGTTGTTGTTAATTAGGAAAGCTACTTGTATCTTGTTTGGTGTGGCTCAGAAACAAATGTGTGGCTGGATCCGTGTTCGCTGGAATCTCATGTGGCCTTGCACTCTGGCTTGGTATGTTTCTTTTGTTGACATCTTGGTCAACCTTATTTGATTTGCAGCAGCTCTTACAAATCTTATGCTGTAGTCAGCAGTGTTTTAGGTTTTACTCTTGATTAGGAATGGTGAAGTCTGTCCTCTTGGTTCTTGGAAAGACCTTTTGCTTAATAGGTCAATGCTGGAAATGCAAAGCAGGGATCAGTGAGCGAAGTAATGCCAAAGTCGTGTTTGAGAGATATTGTAGGCAAAAGCTAGGTATGCAGTGTGGTTTTGTGTTGCTGTTTGGCTTTGGGAGGGGAGGCATATGGATAGTGAGCGTACCACCAATGAGGGATTGAGGTAAGATTGGCGAGGGGCCCGTGTCTGTATTCCAAGAGTTTTAGGGTGCTGACACCTGTGGGGAGGCTCGCTATTGTTAACAAGAAGGTATGGAGAATCACACATTGGTTGCATATTTTGTGGGCTGTCAAATGCAGGGGGAATGTGCCTTGTCCAGGGGGTGGTTAATAATGTGGGGATATGGTGTTAGTGAAAGGAGTGTAAAGAAACATATGATCCTTTCTAGAACTCTCAATGGACCTCAATTCTCAATGCTTGGGCCATATGAAGAAAATGGAGATATTATGTGAAGGGTGTGAAATGATGCCAAACATCCCAAACCACTTGCACAGCGGGCAGCACGAATCTTATATAGAGGCATCTGAAGACATGCAAAAAGAAATCCTGTGAATGTGGGCGCTGCCAAAGCAAATGAGCATTGGTCTTTGCCATATATCTACACCCTGGTAACGCCCATTCGAAACATTGTGTATAGTGAGTGCTTTGCCATGCAGGAAGTACAACAAGATATTTCCAAAGAAACTTTTCCTTTAGGAAAAGCGTGTTTTCCATTTTTTGCACCTCCCCTATGAGAGAGAGAGAGAGAGATTTTAATGTAATTGCAGGGAATATGGTCGTCATGGATTCTAAAGCAAATTCTCTAAGTTCACCACTCTCTCCTCTTGGAGAACTGCTTTATGGCAAGAGCTAGAAACATCACAAACCTCCTTTTCATTAGAAGTCAACAGTTTCGCAAGGAATTGAAGCTTTTATAGCTTTGAAAGGCTTGGAAATGCGCGAGTTACACTCAATGTATGCAAAAATCTACTTCGATTTGTTCCCTTTGTACAGGCTTACTTTGTTGGAGGTTAAGCAAAAAAAAATTTGCCAAATGAAGACTGTATAGAAACAAAACATGATTGTCTAGTGCGAGTAGTATGTTGTTGTTTGCCGCCCCAAGGTTATTATAAGACAAGTATGTTTGTACATTGCACTTTTGCTTTAGATTTCCTACAAATCTTTAGCTGGTCTATGTCACCTAATATCTCCTATTTTTATAACAATGTGTTATCAAGTTGGTTACCAAAAGGAAACGCGCATGGTCAAACAATCAATCAAACCTTTATATACAAAGGCTAGAAGTTTAACATTGGAGTCATGCTTGAGAATATGGCAATGAATGTAGTAATACCATCCTCCCAAATTTTTGGCTTTGCCATTGAACAGACCCCAACAATGGAAAGAGAAGATGTGTTCCAAAGAAAAAAAAACATCTCTATTGGAGTACATGTTTTTGAGAACCACTTGCATCAGCGACAAATAAGGAATTCTTGATGGTCCAATTATGCCTAAACGGAAGTCACAAAGCATATCAAGGAGCTGAGAGGGGAGGGTGACATACATGAAAGCACTTTTCCAAGAACCCATCTGCAAGGTGAAGAATACCAACATAAATCCATATGGATGAAACAAAGGCCTTTGTTTTCTTGGGGAGAGGTCAAGTAATGAACCATTGTCTATTGTCTTCTCTATAAGCGGGAGAAATATGTCCGAGCAAGGCCCTCCCACCATAGCCTGCCCAAGAGACACCTTTGCTGCCTTGAAAACAATACATCTCTCCACCAGTCAACATATTTGTTGACTATCCATGTTATTGTTGGGCTTGTCAACCACTCAATTCTTTCATCTATTGAGTGATAATGGAGATAATGTACAATCTGCAACATTGTCAATGTTGGGATTTTGTCTTTTACTTTCCTTGTTGCCAAGGCTGCTCCCCAAATACCTCAATACCTATGAAGGATTTGATATCAATGTTACTTACCTATGAAGGGGAGAAGATGGTTGTGTTGTGCCTACAGAGTGTCAGAGAAAAACAATGTTAAACCTTGTCATGCAGTTGGAATGTCAGCAACAGTGCTCTTTGCCATGCTATGTGATTATTCTAGAGGTGGAAAGCATCTCATATTGTAAAGAATTTTTTCCGTCTTGACAAGAGGATGGTTTTGAGTCAACAAAATTCAATACCTCTTGCCATGAAAGCACCAAGCATGTGAGAAAAGACCCTGTAGCAGGATATTGGGTAGATTGAAATGTGTGGCATGGGTCATCATGATGTAACCAAGACCATAGCTCTTGCTCAATAGTAAAGCATTGGAAGGTTTACCATGTCCTATGCTCAGGTGTGGGGAAGAAGATTGCAAAGAGAGTACATACATTAAGGTGTCCCATAGCAATCCCCGACTGTCCCAAAACCAATATATGTGCAAGAGAAGCAATTGTAAAAAAACTATTTATGGCCAACATTAGCCCAACAAGCCAAAGAAGCTCCTCTTGATATTGATTTTTCAAGATAATGTGCATTCATTTGTATCATTTTTTCACTTGCATAAAATGCAAAGAGATAACACTAGATAGCGATCCACATTTTTATGAACAAAATGTGGATAGAAAGAAACTCTTGCTTCGTTATTGTAGCAGAGAAAGTGTGTCATGCGCTCTACAATGGGTGCTCCTCAGTGCAGTATACGTGAAACCTCACTCAAATAGAGAAAAACATCACATAGCAACGGAATAGAAACTCAAAGCACAATACAGACTCATAACTCACTAGAACTTGACAACTCACAGAACCATACAGACTCTGTCTGGTAGCACACTCAGCTTCAAGCCCAAGACTCATAGGTACAATGGGGGTGTTGAGGCTCCAATGTGCAAGGAGGGTGCAAGTGTGTGGTGTTGGACTCAAGACTCAAAACTCAAGACGCTAGACCATTGTAAGTGGATGATGTGGGTACGACGACTAGAACCAACCACAAATATGTACATTCATAAAGACCACCAACGGCTAGCAAAATATCCCAATCTAGCTAAGTCTATCTCCAAATTGTGGTGATGGTGATCTAGCCACAGTGTCCATTAGAAGACCACCCCTATCATTGCCACGTCGAGCCACTCCGCTTCCTTGATGGGAAAAAGAGCAAAGGGATGCAGATAAAGTCTATTTGAAGCTTATACATTTATTGAGCACTGACTAGGGCTCGGGAACAAGCAAGGTTCAATGCTAAATGTATGCCAAATGTGGTGTGTTTGGTAATTTTTGATTGATAAGAATGTCAAATGTGGTGTGCTTTGGAAAGCACAAATGTTATAAGGAGCATTGATTGCCAAATTATGCCAAATAGGGCAATAAGTGGTCAAGGAGCGTCTTGTCCGGAATGTCATCCCTTGCAGTGCATTGTATGCTCGCTTGTAATTGAGCTCGGCACTAGTTTAGTCGATATACATGCCAAATAGGGCAATGGTAAGAGAGTTTTGGATAGCTTGGCACTGGATCCGTGCCAAATGTGGTGCTTGGAGGATGCTTTGGCCGATAAGTATGTCGAATACAATGCTTTAGCATTGACTTGGTTGATATGCTTAATGTGGTGCCATTACGAAAGCACATAAAGTTCTTGATAAGTATTTCTTGAAAATATGGTCCCTTAGAACACGTAGATTGCAAGCTATGCCCAACCTGGTTGTGGCAAGCTTTTTGTGGGAAATTTTAAACGAATGCAAAGGGAAGGCCTTTTGCCAAATGAAATCACCTATACTTACATCTTGAAGGCAAGCGGCACCACCATCCAAGACACTAAAATGGGCAACAAAAATCACGATGATAACAAGCCGGGGTGGGAGGTGAAGATGGAGAATCTAGAACAAATGATGAAATTGATGGAAGAGTTTACTCTAAAGGTTTTAATGGGACGCCAACAGTTTCAAATTTTTTGAAGATGCTTCAATTGGTCCAAGGATCTCTGCTTGAAGTGGAAGCCATGAAGACGAAGAAGAAAATGGATGAAGCTTTGGATGCAGTACATGACAAGAGGTTACTCCTTGATGGTTATGATCCAGAGGGCTACCTAGAGTGCTATGAGTTGGAAACCAAGTCAAGAGGGATACTAGAAGAATTAATGATTAGATCTTTTGAGCACTTAGTGGATTCAAATTGGAAGGTGCAAATTCAAGAGCTTACCAAAGGCTACACGACAATTGGGAATATTTCAAAAAAACTATTGTACGGGCAACTGATGAGCATTATCAAGAACAAATTCCAAGTCTACCAAATTACTCAAATATTCGAGGACAAGTATGATCACAATTAGAAGCTGTGATTGATGAGTGTCTTCTACAAGATGCTACTTTCTTGTAGGCTAACGATGAAGATATAGTTAAATCTGTGTATGAAAAGTTGGGTTTTGCAGATGCCTTTCATGACATAAAAACCTTTGAGGGTGAGGCTATACAACCTCAAGATACACAAGGTGAACTTTGCAAAGAACCTATGCATGCAATACAGGAGGAAAAGTAATCAGGGGATCAAAACGACAAAGTGGTGTTGGACGGGAAGCTACTCACACACCCATGAAGTGCATGCAAACACTACCTAGATCAACACAATGTCAATCGAGGACACAGATGACACGATAGGCACACGGAGGAAATATCTTAAGCTTGTCAGGCTGAGACCATCCTACACATACAACACTCTGGAAGGCCAACTAAACCACAATCAAGAACCTCACTGCTCTCAACTACACCACCTAGCCACATACACACATACTAAAGGTAACTCGCCTAATCATGCCAGATTCGTACGAAAATTAAGGAACACCATCCCCTCACTAGGATACACATGTCCCTAAGCTTCTACACTCAAAACCCTCGCTCTAAACCCATCTGCGGAAAACGCGTAGGATGACAGAGCCAAAATTTGAAAGTGCTCAAAACTAAAATTTATGAGTACCTATGCGTAGCTTATGTCGCCACGATTCTATAGACTACTAGCACGCAGAAACAGACATCGTTTGATACACTTACGACCACAAATAGCTCATAGATGCATCGGCGTGTGCGCTTCGTCTCGCGTGGAATGCTTGGCGTTGTCGCGTAGCTCTCCTCGAGCCTACAGCAATGGTGCAGTCGGATCTCCAATGTGTTGAGCGAGCTGGGCGTAGCGGGAGGATGAAGCTCACACTCACTCTCTTTCTCTCTCACACACAGTAGACGACAGCGCTAAGTTTTGATTATGATTAAAAAGTCCTTTTACAAAATGACTTAGGTACCTTATATACTAAGGCTACCTTAGGTTTAACCAAAATTGGGTTGAAGGGGTCAAATGGCTTTGTATTTACAATCTGGAAGTGCCATTGCACCCCGGCTTCTGAAACTAGAATAACTACTCATTACAAATGACGTTTATAGACATAATCCACAACATTTCATAACTCGCAAAAGATAAGACTTTGGTACGAAACTTGAGTTATGTTTGTTGTTGACCCAGCGGTCAACATTCCCCCCTTCCGCGTTCATGTCGTCCCCGACATGACCTAATTGTCAATGGTGATGTGGTCTTTGCTGTCATTTTGTTGTTGGAAAGAAAGTATAGACTATAGCCTTTGCAGTAGCTTGTCTTGTTCGTCCAATCCGATGTACATAGTCTTCACATGATTGAGGAAAATCATAATTGATGATGAACTTTATGTCTTTCACATCTGCACTTCGAGCTACAGCATCTGTTTCTGTCATTATAGGTCTACTGCCAGATCTAAATTCAAAAAGAACCCAATGTCGTTTAACTTGACTCTTATCATCATGGATAGAGAAATCTCCATCGATCACTTGCTCCAGCAAATCTGTGAATTCGGAGTATTTGTGATTCTCAGAAACAACTTCTACAATCTGTAGAATTGACAACTTTGTAAGGATTTTGTAGAAATTGTATGGCTAAACCCTTAACTTCTTTAGGCCAAGTTGCACTCCAATGCAAAATCTGTCTGTCAGGCCGAATCCAGGACTTAATTTTTCTAATTTGAGGTTCAAAACCCTGCCGAGCATTCGATGTGCATTATCAAGGAAAGCTTTTGAGATCCTCTGATTACTTTTATGTCTGGTCTTCTTCATTGGGGACTTCTTTGTTCCTGTGCAATCATGTTGTTAGTGTTGTCTGCAGCTTTGTCATTGCAGGCCATTCTTCGACTCGCCATTGAGGAGAAGTATGCTATGATCTGCAATTGGTGCTCCAATTCATTTGTCAATTGATTTGAGTAGCATTTCCTTATTGTTGATGTAGAAGGAATATGTACAAGAGGATGGTGATATGTGTCTTTAGATTAGGGTCTAAAACCTGGATGACCAAAGGGAAAAACCCGGTGGAAAAAAAATGCCTTTGGTATACGCTCTTATTGGAGTCGAGTAGTTGAACGTGAAGTACATGTTCATGAAAGGTGAGTGCTTGGGTGAGTGGCGTAGCTACTTGACTCTGACGTGTATGACTTGTCGGTTGCATGTTGACACTGCTTGATGACAAGTCTTCGGCTGTTGTAGTGGCTGCTGAGACGTACTTCGTGAAGTTTCATCGTTTTCCTGTACCTTCTTCTCTTTGTAGTGCTCAGGCCTCTCGTCAGTCTTTTCTTCATGTGGATTATGGATTTTTTTAATTTTTTCTTAGTAATAAATAAAGAAAATCTTTTAAAAAAACTTAACAAAAGAAAAATCGTTCAAATAGAAATCTAAATGCTATGTACACTATACACATGTCCCTAAGGGCTCATATATGGATTTTGTCCCCATACTCCTTTGTAACACTACTATGAGGACATATACTCTGAATTTCGTCAAAAACTTATCACAATAAAACGCAAAAATTCAATGCATCTCACAAAACATTGCCCTCTAATAGTCATAATGTTAGGTCCGCATTCAGAATGCCTCCCCCTTCCTATTTGGAGTCATCCTTTACGACAGGGTATCGCAAAGGGTATGTGTTGTGCTTGGGCAATTAAAAGTTGTGCCTATGCAGGCCTTGTAATGTAGCCCTATTATGCATGCACAGTCAATGCATGGAAAAGATTTATGTTGTGCAAGATGTGGGTATAAGCAATTTGCTTATTGGCATTTGTTGGCGAGGCTTCCTATTCTAAGCAATGTAATGGTCTCTGAAGCTCCTATATCGTTGCTTGATTGAAGCGACTTGCTCTCTTCTAACTGTACTGTAATCGTAGAAAGAATTGTAAGAATTCAAGCGGCGATGCACTGACAATAGTTTTGTTGTTCTTCTTTGGGACCCATTTCTTTGCGATTATTGGCTGTTTTGTTGCTGGCTCTCGTTTGGGAACCCATACTTGCCCATGCTTTGTTTGTGTTTGAAGAGACTTCTTTGGGATCCACCTTTTTGTTGTGTGAGTCGACAGTGGTCTTTGCTTTAGCCCTTGTACGCTTGGTTGGGGACAGGATTTAGGCTTTGAAAGTTGATACTGTGGTTGTTTGGGAATCCAAATGAATTCCTGTTTTTTTTGTGCTTGAATCAACTTCTTTGGAGCCCAAACCTGAGTTGTGAAAGCTTGCGACTTTTTGATATTCTTACCCGTTCGTGCACGCTTTCCTTTTTTTTTTTTTTGGTGTTGGATCTTGTGATTTGTCATTAGAGATCTTTGTCTTCTTGATCCATATCTGTTTTTGGCTGATCTGGCTTTTTGGTATCCAGATTTGTCGAGCTTTTTGGCTTTGACTTGTTGTCCTGTCTTTTGACCGCCATGGTTGAAAGTTGGTGAAGTGATTCTTGTTGATGAAAATTTTGGTTTCTCGGTGAGTGATTTTCCTCAGCAAGGATGGCTTCTCCTCATAATGGGGCCCTTACAATGTGCGTCTTTTACCACAGAAAATTTCAAGGATAAATCAGGCTCCATACTTAACATCAATAAAAACCTCACACTATCGACCCACACGAAGGCTAATGCAAATCGCGTATAGTCAAGTCTCAGAAATGACTATCTTTCAGACCAAGTCTCAGAAATGGCTGGGACTGCCAAATACAACCAAGTATGGCTCCACAAATGCGTACAATGGCCGTTTCCACAAGTAACGTACAATCCAGCAGACAATGCGCTCAAATAGGCGCCAAGTGATGCATACCCACAACAACTGTAAGTGACATCACTGCTACTATATCACTGTACTCCAGCTACCGTACCTGTGTGAATCACCTGTACCTGTACCTATCCTACAACCTATAATCTGCAACCTGTAATCCCGAATCCCGAATCTCGAAGCTCGAAGCAGAAGGTACTCGAAGAAGATCCTCCGTGGGGGCGTAAAAGAATGTGAGCGAGATGGAAACACACAGAACGCCTCTATAATGACTCGACACACACTCTTGGGAAGATACACACACACACACGATGGGGCACCACTCGGCTTACACAACACACCTGGCCGAGATAGGGAACACACCTATGGAGTGAGAGGAGAGAGACTATCCACTTGCCCACTCCACACAGAGACACACACACATGAACACACACCCAAAAAACTCAGCTCAAAAGAGGAGTACTTCTGATAATTAGATACAAATGAGCTTGGGCCAACACCAATGGGGCAAACAGCTCACACAATATGGGTAAAATATGCCAGATACAATCACAAATTGGAGAAGAAGCTTCGCTCATAGGAGAAACTTACACAGCCAAAACATCAGAAAAAGAGTGAGGAATTTGGAAAAATGGACAACGCCATCGCGTCCGGAATGGCCCAAAACCCCAGTCTACAATGTCAAAGTGCTCAAATCCGACCTCGGATGAGCAGTTTACGGCCAAAACAAACTCCAAAAACCCCAAAAACACACCTGCGGCTGTTCCTCCTCCTCTCTTCTACACGTTTTTTCTGGTCTTCTCTCTATTTTTTTCAGTTCCCACACTTAGCTTTATCACTTGGCACCCTTGGCCTTTTAGATGACCTCAAACGGACCCTGAACAGGCAAAAAACTGACCTCACAGTGCATAGTTGTCACACTTGGCTATGGCACTCAGCTTTTTTCAATTATGCATCCCGCCACCACGTGAAGTGGGCCCCAAAAGTGGTCCTCATGATGACCTTTCTGCATAAGTATCACAAGAAAACACCCACGTCGTGTCCATACTTCTCCACGTGCAAGTATTGACCCCGTTCAACCTCCTGACGCCACTCGATGCCATCTGACGTACCTGCTTACCTCACGTCGTCGGCCCGCGGATAGCTTCCTCAAGAAGTTTTAAGTGCTACCCAACTTCTCATTATTGTAGAAAAAACACACTGGTACTGGTAATAGTGAAAATCGATGCACTATGTACATGGTGTCCTACCTGTACACATGTGGACCCCACGTAACCACCTGGCTATGGAAAATGGGAAATCCTTTATTCGATGCACCATGCATGTGTATGTATATATGCGCAATCCCTTGCTCCAAAAAACTCCTGACAACGTTTGTACACTTCATGCACTCTGTCGAATAATTGAAAAGGTGGTTCATTTGTACAAATGTTTTGCATGGATATTAATGCCAGAGAGTGAGTCGAAAAGAGTGATCAAAGCATTAGAGGGAGTGCTCTCAGACATTGGTTTGCATGGAGGCAATGTCAAAATCGAAGAGGACCCTAAGATGTCTCAAAGTCGGTACAAGGTACCGAGGAAAGTATCAATAGGCGGAGTGAAGGCAAGAAGGTTTCTTGGGTTTAGCCTCAAAGATTCAGATAGAGAAGAAAGGAGAAATCTGTTCAACAAATGGAAACAGTTACATAAAGTGGTTAAAGACAATGCTGGTGGTGGGGCAATCCAGAATCACAAGGCGAACGTGTGAAAATCACTAGATAAAATTTTCCATTACGTTGAGCAGCATTCTTGGGACCAAAGTAAACTCACATCATTTCAAGCAGCCTTGCTGGATTGGAAAAAGGCCTTACAGGGTGGGGTGGGCAACATATCACACATTACATGGTGGATTGACATTCTACGTATACAAAACAAAATTCTAAATTGTACTCTACTGACCATTTTGTTTTATTTCAATGCAACACATACTGTTCAACCATGGTCCATATTTTTGCCAAGACATACGGCTCACTATCAATATGGTCCACACAAGGCATGGAAAAAACCCCACTACATGGCAAGAACAGGTTATTTTAAGCACACTCGACATGGGGGAGGAAAATAAAAGGCCAATATCCTATTAGAGTTACACCAATGGACTTATAGACGACTAATTCATAGAGCAAGGAGAAGGACTTCTTAAGAGTTCAAAAATTACACGGTCTTTACAACACATCCGCAAAAAGAAGGAACAGATGGTGAGAGGCGGAAGTGAAAAAAATAGACCCGGTGGCCTCTACACAAAGACTATGCACAATGGCCTCATCATGGGGAATACACAATAGGGGCACCACCTAGCAAGATATGCGGCTAGGACGCATACATATACACAATGAAGCATGCATGGAAAACAATTTCAAGATCCACGTCCAAATGTGGAATGGGGTGGTCGGAGAATAAGGTGAGAGGAGTGGTGAGTGAGTGAGAATGGGCTCGCTACGTGTGCATGTAGTAAGGAAGATAACGAGGTCAGGGATACATGCAAGTATGCTCACTTCTCATACAAAAGGTGGCGAATCCGCACACCTTAAGATGGAAGTAGCAAGATGATAGGAATATGAGAGGGAGAGAGAGTGTGTGTGTGTGGTGGCGAATCCGCACACCTTAACATAAGCCGAAAAAAAATGGCAAGGAAAAAAATTATACCATACTCACAATGAGATGTATCCAAAGCGACACAACGTATGGCACCAAGATGGAGTGTGTTGATTGCTTGCAAAAGATGAATACAATAGGTAGCGTATGGCAGGAAAATGAGAAGGGAACAAGATCGTAGGAGGCATAGTGGAGAGATGGGAGTTGATGGCGAGCAATATCATGAGTGTGTCCACCCTTCTTCTTCTTGAAATTGTGCCTTCAACCCTTAATTACAAGTGGTGTCGAGGTGTGGTGCTCATCTTTTGTGCATGGTGATGGTGATGATGATGGTGTTGTGATTATGTGATTAGGGTTCATGCTGCAAGCATGTAGCACAAGAGTGTGTATGGATATGTGTGTGTGTTTGTGTGTTCTCTCCTCCCAAGTGAGCTCTCATGGCCTCCTTATATAGGGAAGGAGGGAAGGATTTAGCAATATTTCTATTTGAGGTGAGTGTCCCACTTTGGTGACTAGGAAAATGGGGTGCATGTGACTGTGGCTCCCATCTTGTCTCCTCATTATTTAAAATACCAGAGTCAATAGAGAGATAAGAAGAGAGAATGTGGGTAGGATGTAGAGGATAGAAAATATTTACAATAGTCTAGCTTTGGATAGACATAAGCTTATTAGGGAGAGAAGAGAGAGGTAAGAAAATTATAAGAGAGGTTGTCGAAGGTGGATATTTGTTGATGAGGATGGGTCCTCCAAAAATGGTGATAGAATTACTCTAGACTAGCCAAGACCTCATTAAAAGAGCCTTGTATCTTGTATCATGCTTGAAGACTTGTAGAACCATAGCCATTCTAGAAGGAAGAAAAGTGGGGATGGCCTGTGTCACCATTACACGAGAAAACTGGGGTCCATTACAAAAATCATATCTCCGTGTTCATAAATCCAAAAATTCTGAAAAAAATTGAGCTAAAGTTGAGATCACGAGCTACATGTTTCATGTTGAACGCTCCTTCAGATTCGGGGTTCTTCTTTAATTAAAAAATTCAGCCAAATAATGTATTATTTGTGGCTGCAAAAGTTTTTTGGTGGTCCCCTTTGAGTGGACTTCTCTCTTGCCTTCAAGTGTAAGCTCCTTCATGTGTATGAAAACATGACCTAGAGTGTTGAAAAGATTGGCAATCATCTAGATGGAGGTATTATTGAAATTTGAAAGTGGGGTTGAGGTTTGAAAATGAAAACTAGTGAATAAAATATTTGGTAAAAACTAGTGAATAAAATATTTGGTAGAGTGGAATAAAATATTTGGTAGAGTGGAATAATATACATACATGAAAAAAAATATTAGAAAATACTAAAAAATATATATAATATATATATATTTAATGTTTAAGGTAAAAAAAAAGATCAACAAAGAAAGCTTACTTATTTATGCTACATCGTGATTGATTAGCATAAGTCTTATTTATTTAATAAAGGCTAAAACGTTTGTGAAAAAGGAAGAAAAAATCAAAAGTAACTTATATAATAGGAAATATTTTGGTAAAAGGGCAAAAATATATGGGGGGTTCCCATGCATGGAAAAGCTTGCCTCAATGTCTTGGGGAGCTTCAAATGCGGCGGAGCACCATGCGAGGTGGCAACGGTCACGAGTCAGGAGCGGGAGAAGATGGACATGAGCCCGTCGTTTTTATCCTCTTCGATGCACCTCTTTCTTCCTCACTTTGTACCTCTTCGATGTGCAAGCTTTGTAGACGAGCTCGTTCCTCTGTTGATGACAGCATCCCCACAGGTATCAGGCGTCTTCTTTCCCTCAGAAACAACCACTTGTTGTATGGATCTAAGATTTCCGGGTCTTCAACCCCTGCAGCCAGAGCCTGAGCTGTGTAGGACATGAAATAGGGGGCTCTGAGTGCTTGGCACCCATACCCATTGCCAAATACGCATAGAGCAAACTGTTTCTGAATCAGAATTAGTCTTTCTGCGTTTAGTGGGAGGGGGTGCCCACCACACTATCTTGTAATAACTTTCATTGCAGACAGTGGGAACTTTGCATTGTCATCGGAGTATTCCTTGTGGTATATTATGATCTACATAAAAATTGCAATGAATTTATGGGCCGTAAGTGAGATGAGTGCAAATGCCAAGTACTTGAATTGTTTCTAAAAACCTTTTTGTGGTTGAAATGCCCGATGTAGTGAGACAACGTCGCATCCTTGCCTTGGACTCCAGTGACAAGCCCTCGCCGTGAGCCTCCCGCTCTTCTAAGGAAACTATCGTCATACACTAGCACCTGGCAGCAAAAGAAAATGATCATGATATTTTATCATTCGGCCATCTCTAATATCATTTGAATGCATGACAAAAGTTACCATCTGATTCTCGTCCATTTCCAGCATCGACCTCCCCCACAAGTGAATAGACTAACTATTCATTACCTGATCTTTGGGTGCCACGTGCCTACCCATGTTTTCCAAGATGAGTTGTTTTGTTGTCGATTCAAACTGCTCATCTGTTGGCAAATTGGCCTCTCCGGACTTCGCTTCATTGAACGTATCTTTGATCAGTTTGCCACCCTGAAATGAACTGTGAGTCGCGAACAGCTGTGTCAGCAATAAGATGTTGGTCCACTCCATCATCGTCCACAAACCCCATGTCTGCCTCACAAAAATTTGCAATTGCTGCTAGGCAGTAGTCCTCCCGTATATTGAGGTCATGTATGATATCTGTGAGCAGAACATAGTGGGTGTCGTCCGCCATAGCAAAGCTGGGAGCACAATTCAGAGGCAAAGTCACTTCCTCACTTGGACTTTCTTACTTGCACCCTATTGCTGCATCCGCAAGAGAAACAAGAGTTAAGCCCGCATCAAATGTTTCCTTTAGTGCCTCTACCCGCTCTTCTTCTGGGTCGAACTGCACCTCCACATCCTCTACCTCTTCCTCCGGCGCCAATGGACAACTACAAAAAGCTGTTGAATGCGAAGTCTCTGACTCACCATCGTCTGCAAGTATAAGTAACAGAAAAACCATGGTAGAATTCCACTAAGCGACACTTTTTGAAGTGCTTCATACACCTGTCTTGTACAAGCAGTGCATTGGAGGGACACTTTTCTAGACAACGATTCAGTCTCCTTGAAGCACTCTTGTCAGGGTCAAGGTCGGCTGGGTGTACATATCTCATGCCTTCAACTGTCATGGAATTATCACAAGTGACTGCCTCATACTGTTGCAAATGGGTTTGTAGGTACTCAAATGAGCAATCTATAATCCTTTGTATAGAAAAATCTGCATTGAACATTACTGATAGTTCTAGTGCACAGTGATGAGCACGGGCATTGTATAAGAATGTGAATAGTTTTCTTCACATGCATGTCCTCGCTCACGTTTGTATCCAGGACTATGATCCCCATGACTGAAAGAAAAAGCAAGCCAAAACTATTTGGTGTCATAACCAAGCGAATGTTGAGCCTCGAGTACCCCTCAATGTCTCTTTTCGCTTGGTTTTGTCCCGTGCGCTAATGTCATAAGAGGTGACGTTAGTTGAGTCAGAACCAAGCAAGTAGGTCCCCCAAGAATTTCCAAAGGGCCCTATTCGCTTGGTTTTGTCCCGTTGTCAAGAAGTGAGTAGTGCGACTAGGAAAGCGCCGGGCCTCTGACTGTGAGGATTCATTGCAAAATCAAGCAAGGCGTAGACGATTTGAAGCCAAAAACACACGAAAAAAGAACTAAACTCCATCCATGAAAGCTCCACTTTGAAAAATAACCAATACTAACTCAAAACTGTTGTGTGTGTGAAGATTAGGTGTAGCCTCGCTCCCAATTGCACAGATGCAGTGCTCATTCGACCTGTTAAAAACCCTAAATTTACACTTCGATTCTTCATCGTGACCATTTCATGGAAGCTTCAGTACTTCATTGGAGAAGCCCAAGTAGTTATTTGAGGAGGTGAAACCGTAATTGGAGGCCTCACAGCCTCAACCATGTAGTGGAAGCAGCATGGGACTGCACTAGCACCCTGTAGAGGAATGGCAGTATCTCCTTGATCATGTGCCCAAATGAGATCGTTCTTGGCTCTAAAAATTCCCACACAACTTGAGCAACAACTCCAGCATCGTTGATGTCGCATTTTGAGTATTTTTTAGGCTATTTCTAACCATTTTTAGGCCATTTTGAGCCATTTTTAGGCCAAAAATGTCACTTTTTGTCCGTAAAAGGCCCAAACGACCTGGGAAAAATCCCTGAAATTGTGGAAAAATCCCATTGGGCTCAAATTTCATGTTGAACCTCATTTTACCACTTGGTAAGAACTTTGGATACGTCTTTCACGCCAGCGCACGAAACCTGCTGTTTTTGGTCGAGATTGCCCGCATTGAACTTTCTAGGCAAAACGAGCGTGCCACTTCGAAACACTTGACATTTGTACATTCCCAAAGAAAATTAGGAATATATTTATGTGAAAAGGCATTCCATGTTGCCACGTGTAGGGCCTCGCCCGCCCGGCAAGGTATGTACACGACTGCAACCGTGACATTCATTTTCGCATATATCACACTATGTACATTGTAGCATTTGGTCCCACACATCATAAACATTAAGAGTGAGGTAGATACTTTAATTTCACATTATAAACGTGCCATCGCACGACATCCACCCCCTGTAAACCTGCACATCCTCCGGCATGTGCCACAGATATCTTTTGCAGGTTCAGTCTTCATTTAAGTCAACATACATGTCGATTTCATCATCGCTTGCAACAAAATCTAATGCATCATCCTCTTGTTCTTCATCCACATCCATACCATTTTCATCAGAGCCTTCATTTTGACCTTCCTTTGAATCAAAGGGATCTGTATCACCTCTTCTTTTGAATAACTTGATTCTTTTTCCTGTAATGGGAATCTTCATTTTTGTCCCATCTAATTCATGCAAGGTATAAGTTGCATTCCCATGTACATGCTGAACCACATAAGGACCAAACCATCTCTTTGAAATCTTTCTTATTGTTGAATGTTGGTTGTCAAGACTGCTGTCATATACCAACACCCAATCACCTTCCTCAATAGCTTTAGGTCTGAGCCTATGCCTCTTGTAGAATCTGTCCTTATTCTTTAACCTTGCATGTTTCAATCGTGCTATTGAAATCTCAATATCTTGGGACCTTCTTTCTAACTGTTGTATGCGCAAAGCAAGAAGGTCTTCCCTACTCATTCCATCTTCCCAAGGTAATACATTCCATGTGGGAATTACATCCTCAATTGGCATTATAGGTTTCTGACCATACATCAACTCAAAATGCATATAACTAGTAACCGAGCTATGAGTTGTACGATCAACCCATAAAGCATAAGCCAAAAACCTAGGCCACTCTCCCATTTTACCTTTGCAGGACTTAGCTAAAGCTTTAATCATAGGAGGATGCCCACGCTCCGATTTACCATTTCCCTCAGGATTATATGCGGTAGTGAGAGAAAGTTTAATGCCCAAACTAGAGAAAAACTCCCTTGCTTTGTCAGCATCCAACTCACCCCTGTCCGCTGTTATTTTCCCAACACAACCATAACGGCGAATTACATCATCCAAGAGGAACTTACATACCCCTTCTGTGCTTTTTGTTCTTAGAGCACAACCTTCAACTTGATTGGTTAAGTCTTCTCGTGCAAGCACTATGTATCTCATTTGCCATAAGCCCAATGGCATTGTAACTAGATCTACTACCCACTTGTAATGCATGGCCAATGGGTAAGTAGGGTGCAACCCATCACGATGACGTACATTTGAATACATTTGACAGGTTTCACAGGACTCCACAAAGTGAGATACATCTTTATACATACCTTTCCACCAATACCTCTCTTTCATTTTAGTAAAGGTGGCCCATACACCTCTGTGTCCAGCAGAAAGACTCTCATGAAACTTTTTCATAAGCTCATTTTGAGCGTCCTTATCATTCACAACTCTCATCGGCATTCCATTTCTTTGCTTTGGACGCTTCCATAAGTACCCATCTTTCAAAAAGTATCCATAGGCCTTTATCTGTATTCTTTTGAACTCTTGATCAGTCCACCCTTCTTGCCTTGTCAGTGTACTCAGATAGCGTTCAATGAGCAACCAATCACCTTGATATAGGTCCTCTGTAAATGACTCAAGTGCATTTGACAGGCAAACATGATCACTCTTGGCATGAGAGATACTATAGAATTGTGTGCCTACATCATCGCCCTCGACAACCATGTCTTCTTCATTTTCATACCTTGCTCTTGAAAGCATATCCGCAACTGGATTATCTTTCCCTGCAATATGCTTAAATTCTGGATTCAAGGACTTTATGTAGGCAATCCATATCAACATAGCAATGTCGGGAGTTGAGCAACTTGTTATCATTCCAAGAAGGGGTAGACAATGAGTCTCCACTATTACATTTGCTCCTATCAAGTACTCTTTGTCACATTTCAAAGTTGTGACTACTTCCCATAACTCTCTTTTTACCTATGGATAGTTGCGTTGACGAGCTCTTAGGACTTTTGCTCCAAACCTCACCACATATCGCTTGCCATCATCATCATCTTGCCCAATCGCCCATCCAATTCCTGTGGGGCTAGTATCCACTGTCACAATTACATATCTTCCACATTCATAGTTTGCTTTCCTCAAAGTTGGAGACATATATAAGAAGCAACTTCTTTACTTTTCTCATGGCATGAGTATGCATTTCTTCCCATTGAAACTTTTTTTTCTTTCTCAAAAGCTGATACAAAGGCTCTGCTACATGTGCATAATGCGGAATCCAGATAACATAAAACACGCATGCACCCAAGAACCTTCGAACCTCAGTGACATTTATACATTTCTCTTTCATTCTTTGGATTACATCAATCTTTGCAGGACAAGGCCTTCTACCATATGTTCCACAATAAGAACTTCACTCACACCAAACACTGACTTTTGGCCAGACAAGGTAAGGTTCACCTCTTCCAACCTTGACAAGATATTATCACAATCGTTGATATGGTTTGCCACATACTTTCGGCACCCCCTCGAGTATAGAGCCACATCTTTATCACTTACATCACATCCTTTGATTGGCACATCATCAAGGAAAGGCATTGTAGTTTGCGGTATGAAGTCACGTAGGACTTTGTTCATACCATTCATCATGTGTGCAACTGAATTCGTTGCCCCGTGAGGTAAGGTGCAAAAAGACTTACTAAACCCAAGGGTGTCCTCATGGTAGTCAGGTCCCTGCTTTCCATTGCTAGTTGGAACTGATCATACCCTGAGTACAAATCTCCCATAGAATATATTGCCCTTCCTGCAAATGCCTCTGCAAACTCATCCTCGACAACTGGCCCTATACCCACATTTCTAATTGTCGCCTTATTTATAGGTTGCATATCCTGAATAAAGCGTAAAGAACCATTTTTCTTCGGAACAGTGAACCACCTGTTTGAATATGGAGCCCAAGAAAGCTCCAAGATACCCATCTTGATCTTTTCATTAAGCAACTGAATGAGTTTTGGCAAATGAGCCTTTGGAATAGGAATAGGTCTCAAGTTCCAAGGTACATGAGGGATAGTGAAGATCACCATAGGAGAAACAATGGATGGATCAACACACCCTATCTCATAAGGCTCAAATGCAAAAGCTTTTCCGTGTTTGGCAAGCATGTCTTCAAAGCATATCTTTTCATCTTTTGTCAAACTGTCCTCGCAACCAACCTTTAACTCTTTCAAAGAATCCTTTGTGAACTTGTGTCCAATCTTGCTTGGGTTACGAAGGCTAGGTTGCAAAGCAGCTTGCGCCATCTTATTTGTGCAATCTTTTGGTAGAGGTAATGCCACTGGTTTCACTTTCTTTGCCACGGACTTATACTTAGTCTCCACTCGTACATCAACACCTTGAGAATTTTTGAAATCTTCAATGACCTTGTACATTTCTATTAAGCATACTTTCACAACCTCACTTGCCATATGAAAATTGCAATCCATTAAAGACTCCAAATCTTGCATAGTATCCACAAAAGAACACTCATCAAACACACCTGCAATGCATTCATCATCTTCTAGAAAACCATTCATCTTCAAACGTCTTTGTACACTATTTACATGTTGTCGTTCACCTCGCTTTAAGTCCTCACACTTTGTAAAAGCAATAGATCCATAGTCTGATAATCCTACAAAACCTGTAGAAAATGTTTCCTTTGCATATACATCATGCAAGAACCTTTCTCTTCTTGTACCACTGCAATCCCGCTCTACAATGGTACATGGCCAAAACCCCTCATATCCCTATAGTCCTTGAACTCTTTGTTTGTCTTTGGCAAGGGTTGCTCTCTAAGACTTTCACGGTTCCTTTCATGGTCTACACAAACAGTAAGGAACTGTACTGCACGCTTTCCATCTCTGCTCCTTATTCTTGCATAAGGTGACCCATCATCCATCACCTTGGTTTCCATGCAAGTAGAAGTGATGTATGGCTGCCCAAGGATAAGAGGATATGTAGACATCTCCTGTACAAAGAAATTTTGGTCATCTTTCACATACCCAATAGTCACCTTTACATTTGGACAAGCTCCGTACAGCTCCCCTGATGAGTTGTTTGATGCACGAATCATCCATCCATGATTTATATCAATTGGCCATTTTCCTTTTTGATAAAGACTCTTTGACATGAGGTTAATTTCTGACCCATGATCTATCAAACGCAATGTATGGCTCTTCTAAGTCTCCCACTTTTACCAGCGTCTCAGTAGTTGCTCTTGCCCAGTGACTATTCAAGTAGTAGCTCTTATGAGTGGTTTCCACTTCATCTTCATCATCCAAGAAGCGAACGTGTTTTACTCCTCCCCTAGACTTGTAGCATCCAACAACAGTTTCATCACCTTGTTTGCCATAGACCTGTACACCCTCTGCATTTAAAGTCTCTTCTTCACCCTGTACATGGATAGATTCAGTAAGCGACTGCCGCTTCCTCTTTATGATATCAATTATTTCTTCGTGGAATTCCCGCTTTGCTATACCAAGGACCTCACCCAAGGTAAATTACACCTTATTGTTTAGAATCCTCTCTTCCAAAACCTTTTTGAGATCCGTTGCTGCCTCTATATCGGATTGGAGTTTGTAGGCCGGACCCTTTGCTTTGGATTTTGTTGCATCCTTCTTCTCGTCTTTAGAGGCTTCTTGCATAGGCACTTCGGGGACATGCATTTGTTGCGGGGAAGGTGATCTAGGAGGCACTGTGTCATTTCTACCTCCACTCCTTGTTGCCCGCTTTGAAGGCCCTTCATCCCCATTCTCGCGCCTACGTTTCTCTTCAACAATGGCCTCATTTGCTTGACATTTGGCAATATATGCATGCACTGACAAAGAGTCCACAGGGTCATCCTGACCTGTTTCAAGCCAAATGCAATCTCCAGCTTCATGTAAAACCTCTGTACTCATTTTACCCTTCATAGCAAACTCTATAACGCATGGCCATAGCTCTCCAATACCATTAGATTCCTCTTCTCCAACCTTGATTGATCCTTTTCTTTTAATAGGATCCACCTTCAACCCATAGGCGGCTGCCTCAACCATTGAGATGGCATGGCTAGTAGCCATGTCCTCAACTAGTTTCTTCATCCCGCCTTTGCCAAAGTTCGTTCCCAAGAGCTTACCTGTTTCACTTAAGTGAATTTTTCCATCTTTAAAGAAAACGATCTCCTTTGTCAAAGCGTCTTTAAAACTTTCACAATCCCTCCTTCCATGGTTGTGGAGAGAAGTTGAGGCGGTTATATTGTCAGATTGAGTACTTTGTGGTTATGTATGGATATGCGGTCAATGTATTTTGGAAAACTGCAGCCTTTGTGAGGGTCGAGTGAGGTTTTTTGAAGCCTTGCCTTGGGAGATTTGGTACCTTGGCAAGGTGGATTAGGTACTGGAGCGAACCCCCGACTAGCCCCGCGAAAGACCTCATATGTCGTTTACGACTATGGGAAGAAGGTGGATGTATGGATATGTGGTACAGGACAGCGTATGGATTGCATTTGCATACAAGTCCATGTGGACATTATTTTAGAGTATTTATGTATAGTACTGAGTCAGTTTGTGGCAAAGTGAGTCAGTGGATTTTCCCTTGGCAGTGAGAGATTTTCTGTCAGTGTTTATGAGCACTTTGGTTGAGATTGTCACTTGAGATATTGTCCAAATACAAACGAAACTCTGCCGAAATTTTGTCAAAATCCTTTGGAAGAAATTGAGAGAGTGAGGATGGCAGAAAGTTCAACTCAAGTCACACAGATTGTTGGAGAGAAGTTGACCAGAGAGAACTACAGCATATGGTCTTACAGGATGGAGAACTTTATCATGGGCAAAGGTTTATGGGATTATATTACAGGTGAACAAGAGTGTCCCGAGGTTGGTTTGGAACCAAATAGAGAGAATGTTGAATCACATAAAACATGGCAAGCAGGAGTAGAAGCTTACAAGAAGTGGATCGAGAATTCAAGGAAAGTGGTGCATTGGATTTCACTATGCATTAGTGACTTCTTTATACCACATGTGAAGAAGGCTCAATCTCCAAAGGAAGCATGGGAGATACTAGCAAGAATGAACAGCTCCAATACAGAACCACGAAAAGTTCACTTGAAGCAAAGGTTACATTGTGTATGGCGAGGAAATAGATCCATATCAGATTATGTGACAGAGATAAAGCAAATACAGGAAGATCTTGCGAGCATTAATGTTGAAGTTCCAGATGATGACTTAGTTTCAGCGACATTGAATGGTTTGGGACCGGAATACAAGTCATTGGATACATCTATATCTATTTGAGGACACATGCTTGATTTTGAAGAGTTAGTAAACCTTTGTTTGCAAGAAGAGGTGAAGTTAGGCAAGTCAGGTCCTTCTACATCAAATAACAATTCCAGAGATCAGGTTTTTTACTCTAGAGGTCGTGGAAACAATAGAGGTGGAAGAGGAAACTATGGTCGTGGAAACAATGTTGGAAGAGGTCAATGGAAAAACCAACAAAGTCAAAGTTACAACGATTATAGCCAAAGAGGCAGGGGGAGAGCCCGAGCTCGTGGATGTGGAGGTGGACGATTTGTACATCCTCAAAGAGATGGATATTGTAACAGATGTGGCATTTATGGTCACTTTGAAAGAGAATGTTACACAAGGCTAAATCAAAATCGTGATCGTGGTGGAAGAGGCCGAGGTTATGGCAGACATGGAGGAAACTTTGTTGGATACAATCTTCATGATCAAAATATATATGACAATAAGGCGAGTGGACATTTATTTCCTATGGAGCATGTTTTTGGAAGCATGGTGGAGCCACATCATACAGATGATTGGTATTTAGATAGTGGTGCCACAAATCATATGACATATCATGGTGAATGGTTTGACAGAAAAGAGAAGTTAGAAGAGGATGAGTTTGTCGCTACAGGTGATGATACTATGCATCGGATTACACATGTTGGTTCAATTCCATTGCTAGAAAAAGACGGGACATACAACACATTGGGAGATGTTCTATATGTGCCTTCAATCACAAAGAATTTAGCATCAGTTGGACAGATGACAGATCAAGGGTTGCAAGTCCGTTTTAATCGTTATGGCTGTTTCATAGAGGAGTTTCACAACGGCAGACCAGGCAAGACATTGGCACGTGGAAGAAAGAAAGGTCGCTTGTTCTCATTGGAAGCTGGAGATCCATGTTTACACAGTGGTATGTATGCAAACAAATCAGCCACTCAAGATGATTGGGCAGAGTTATGGCATAAGAGGATTGGTCATGTCAATTTTAGAAGATTAAAGCATATGCAATCAAATCAAATTGTACGTGGATTACCAAAGTTTGGCAGATTGAATTTTGATCATGTTTGTGAAGCTTGTCAATTTGGAAAGCAATCTCGTTTACCATTTCCAAAGAGGGGGAGAATTAGCCAAAGTCCTTTGGAAATTGTTCATTCAGATATTTGGGGACCTTGTGATCATGCTACGCCGAATGGTTGTCGATATTTTCTCATATTCACAGATGATTACAGCAGAATAACATGGGTTTACTTTCTAAAGGCAAAGTCAGAGGCATTTGAGGTATTCTTGGAGTTCAAAGTTATGGTTGAGAAAGAGAATGGTTGTCAAATTAAATGCCTACGTACAGATGGAGGGGGAGAGTACATGTCACACAGTTTTGATGATTACTTACGTGAACAAGGCATAAGAAGACAGATTACTTGCAGATACACACCACAACAAAATGGAGTTGCTGAGAGAAAGAATAGAGTCATAGCAGAGATTGCAAGAGCCATGATGAATGAGATGAATATGCCATTAACATATTGGGCTGAAGCAGTTCATACAGCAGTACACATTATGAATCGAACACCAACAACTGCCATTCATGAAATTTCACGTTATGAGAGACTTTATGAGATCAAGCCAACATTTTCCTACATGAAAGTTTTTGGATGTGTTTGCTATGTTCATGTGCCAAATGAAGCAAGAAAGAAGATGGAGCCAAAGGCAGTGAAGTGTATATTCTTGGGCTACCCAGTTGAAAAGAAAGGTTACAAGTGCTATGATCCTACCACAAGACAAGTTTATGTCAGTAGAGATGTCAGATTTTGTGAGCATGAACCATGGTATAAACCAAAGCCAGTGATGATAGAAGATGAGTATGAAGAGCAAGAGAATGTGCGTCATGTTGTTGATAAGCCAGGACCATCAACAAGAACTATTTCAGGACCACATATGGCAGAGGAGAGTACAAGAAGTGTCAACCCATGGAGTGGTCGTTTGCGAGATAAGAAGCAAGACGAGAAAGGCAAGAAGAAAGTGGTTGAAGAGAGTTCTGGAGATGAAAGCCTCAATGAAGATCATGATTTACCACATTTGAGGACACTTGGCAGTAAGCATATTGAGAAATATGTACCCCCATATGCAAGAGTTGAAGAGAAGAGTGAACCACAATTGAGAAGATCAGAGAGGGTGCGTTATCCAGTTGATAGATTGACATACAACGGTTACATGCGTACACATTATGCATACATGGTTTCACGTGTGCAACATAAAGAGCCTATATGTTTTCAAGAGGCAATTGGAAAATCAGAATGGGAGTCAGCTATGGATGATGAGATGGATGCCCTTGTGAAGAATGACACTTGGGATTTGGTTCGCTTGCCAAGTGGAAAGAAAGAAATTGGTTCAAAATGGGTATACAAAGTCAAGTGCAAGTCAGATGGTAGTGTGGAAAGATACAAAGCGAGGCTTGTTGCTAAAGGTTATGCACAAACAAAAGGTCTTGATTATGATGAGACATTTAGTCCAGTTGCAAAGATGACAACAATCAGATTGGTGATAGCAATGGCAATGGCAAGTATGTTCGGTTGGAAGTTACGGCAAATGGATGTGGATAATGCATTCTTGAATGGTGACTTGGAAGAAGAAGTTTATATGATACAGCCAGAGGGTTATCAACATCCAGAGTTTCCATATTATGTGTGTAAGTTGAAGAAAGCATTGTATGGTTTGAAGCAAGCATCTAGAGCTTGGTGTGAAAAGATAACCAGATTCTTGAAGAAGATTGGATTTAAACAGTCTACTGCTGATCACTCATTATTTTTGAAGCATGTTGATGGAGAGATCGTCGTTATTGTTATCTATGTTGATGACTTGATTCTCACTGGAAGTCATGCTGAGCAAATTTTGCATGTCAAGAAGAGTTTGTTGAGAGAATTCAACATGAAGGACCTTGGTGAGTTGAGATATTTCTTGGGAATTGAAATTGTCAATACTTTATCAGGAATTTGGATGATACAAAGACAATACGCGTTGGATATGCTTGAGAAGTATGGAATGACAGCGTGCAAACCGGTTGAATGGACATTACATTGAGGATGTCACTATGTATTGCAAGATGGTTGGAAGCCTTATTTACTTGACAATAACAAGGCCAGATTTGAGTTATGCAGTGGGTGTTGTGAGTCAATTCATGCAAAATCCATGTAAAAGTCATCTTGATGCAGTGAGACGGATTATGAGATATGTGAAAGCCACTGTCAGTTATGGAATGTTTTATGAAAAGAATGGGAAGCTTTGTCTTTATGGTTACACAGATGCAGATTGGGCAGGAGATTTTATGGATAGAAGATCTACAAGTGGTTATGCATTTTCCATTGTAATGGTATGATAAGTTGGAGTAGCAAGAAGCAATCAACTGTAGCATTATCAAGTACAGAAGCTGAATATCGTGGAGCAGCTTTGGCAGCATGTGAAGAGTCATGGTTGAGAGTGCTTATGGTAGAATTTGGTTTTGACTATCGTGACAGTGTCATTATATATTGTGACAATATTAGCAGCATCATGTTGGCAAAGAATCCAGTCTACCATGCTCGCACTAAACACATTGTGGTACATTATCACTTCATTAGAGAAAAAGTTTTGGCAAATGAGATTGATTTGGTGTATGTGAAGACAAATGATCAAGTTGCGGATATATTCACAAAAGCTCTTGGAAAGGAGAAGTTTTGCTACTTTCGTGAAGCATTGGGAATCCATCATATGCAAGCTCACTCTGAGCTTGAGGGGGAGTGTTAAAGAATATGATGTTAAAGAATATGCCCATTGTGCTATGGGCGGCTGGACACTGACTATACTATGTTGTAAATATACTTTGGATAATAGTTCAAAGAAGAAGAAGAGAAGAGCAGATCGTTGAATGGCTGTTGCAGGGTAACGATTGTGTGTGTGTGTCTCGATGTGTGTTGGTGTGTGTGTGCAGTCTTCTTTCCTACCTTCTCCATCACCTGCGCACTCTACACTTATCTCGCACTTCTTCATGCAGGCAATCCATGAACTTACATAATTTCAAAAAACTGGCATTCTCTGCAGCAGTCACCTTGATTAGCTTTCCCCAAAGGGCTTCGAACTCCCACTCGAATGCTTGAAAATCTCCCTCCAAGCTTTGCTTCAAACAGTCACCTTGATTAGCTTTCCCCAAAGGGCTTCGAACTCCCACTCGAATGCTTGAAAATCTCCCTCCAAGCTTTGATTCAAACTGTCTAGCTTCCGATTTACTTCATCTAGCTGCGCATCCGCAACAAATCTGCTTCGAAAAGCCGCCTCCAGGGCTTCACAATCTGATTTTTCTTCTTCACCCAAGCTATCGAACCATAGCTTTGCTTTACCACGAACCAGGAGCGGGAACACCAGCACCGCACCATCTTCTCTCAGAAAACCGCTTTCCAACACGAACAATCCGTAGTCTAGAAGCCAAGTTTTCGCATCTTCAACAAGTGAAAATGGGAAATCCTGCCCAAGACATCACTAGCAACACCTGCTCTTCAAAGGCAGCACCTTTGGCATCACAAAAACCACCGCTTTGACTTCAACTAGGAGCATCAGTGCGCTCCTCAGTGGGGGCACCAGAAGATGGAGATGGGGAATGGGAGAACACACCTAGCACAAACAAACGGGCCTCTCTATAGCTCAGGGTATTCACAGCACCCCTATCCTCTCAGAAAACACCTTCAAAGAAACACTTAACACTAGTAGACCACTGCCTGCTCCCTTGCCACTTTTCCCACACTCTATAAACCCACCACACAAGGTACACCTTCTACCACTGCGTGCCTCCATCCTTACACACGCACACAACCACTCAATCTCACTCTCTCACGCAAAGCACCATCGGTTCGGGGGGGGTACACACTTCCACACAGCGGGCACCGAGGAGGGACATGAAAGTAGGAGAAAGAGAAAGGGGGAAGGGGAAACAAGAGCTTGGGAGGCAACTGTGGCTTGATTGCACTTCAAATAACACATACATCGGCTTGCAATGCCATCACCATGGCCATTTTCAAGCAAAAGTTACAAAGGGGCTAGCTTGCTAGAGAACTCCACTTTGCAGGCTTCAAACGGCACCTCAAAAGGCCAAGAAAAAAGCCCCAAATTTGATTAATTTTTGACTTTTATAGGGGGTGGCTTTTATTTGGGAATTTACAATTTAATAGGTCCACCTGGCATCTTGAATTGGTATCTTTTGAGAAGAGGGCATCGCTTTGCTCTATTTCTCTCTTCTTCACTCTTTGCAGTGGGGGGGGGCATTAGCGACGTCGCTATTGCCCCCTAGGCTTTTTATTTTTTGTTTTTATCTCTTCATTTTTACCCTTATTGGCCTCAACCTTACACTGCTCCATTTTTGACTTTGACTCTCCCTTTCCTCTATCCGACTTCTCTTTGTCTTCTTCCTTGGGGCCTTGCATTTGGCTTGGCCTCCTTCTCTCTCTCTCCCTTCAATTTCTCCTTCGCCTTCTTTGGCCCGGATAGTCCTTGGCTTGGTCCATTTGGCCGCCCATTGAATCCCTCTCTCTCTCTCTCTCTCTCTCTCTCTCTCTCTCTCTCTCTCTCTCTCTCTCTCTCTCTCTCTCTCTCTCTCTCTCTCTCTCTCTATGCTTCAGCCACACCTGACCCTCCTCCTAATTGGCACCGCCTCAGCTGGCTATATTCTCTCTCTCTTCTCCTGTGGGGTCGCTCTCTAACTCAAGCCGGGGGGGGGGGGGCATTAGCGATGTCGCTAATTCCCTTCCCCCTCAACCTTCCAAAATGAGGCCTTCCAAGGCCGCGGGCACCGCGCCCTGTCATCAACGCCGCCAAGGACCGCGCGGGCGTGCCACTGTGCCACCCCGCTCGTCTCCAAAGCCGCCGTATCCGGCCACCCACCGCCTGCTCCGCGATACCGCCGCCACAGCAGCGCCCAGGGCCGCCGACGCCATAACTCACGAAAGGAGCTCTCTCTCTCCCTCCCTCTTGCATGTCTCTAAAAGGGCCACGCCCCAGCTTATATAGCCCGCCAATACCCGCTGCGCAACCGCATGTGGGAGCACTGCCCGCCACGTGGTAGCCTCACCGCTCATGGCTTTCAAATCCTTTTGAAAACTTGAAAAAACCCCATTTCAACTTCAATAAAGAAACCCCTTTTTGGTTTGCATTGGGTGCTTTGCTATGCATTGCGCAGTTGGTCTATGAACCGGCTTTGGAGCCTGGCCTAAACCTACCATGTCCGCCTTCAAATTCTCTACCTCTTGCCCCACTTTGGGATCTTCAATGTCGTCATTCAAGGCAGCAAAAAAAAGCCAAACAGCATTTGCAAACCTTTCCTTGTTAAATGCTCCCGAATTCGTTTTGCCGTATCTTGCCGACTAAGCATCCGATTGACATGCAGTCGATTCGTGCTAACTCCATATGGTACACCCTTTCATAGAGAATCGTGGAGAGGCTAAAACGATGCCAGATGGCACATTTCCCAATGCGGTCTAGTGGGCTCAGACCCGGTCCCCTGAAAATCTTCAATTGGCCATATCTTGCTATCTAGAGCTCCGATTCGCAATCCGAGAAGACATTCATGCTCCATAACTTGAGCACTATACACATATACACTGACATCAGCCCGGGCCACCCGTCCCCTGCTGCCCTGTCTGTCGGGGATCTGCTATATACTCTTTCTTCAAACTGTAATATCTTGAGCTCCGGGGCTCCGTTTGACGAGCCGTCTGGACCAGCATGTCAAGCACACTGAACACCACATTCTAGCACATAAAACCCACATCTCAAGCACAGTAGTCCATCAACTTGCTTGGCTCTTTGCAGCACACCCTTGGCGTAAAAAACCACATCGAACATACACCTCCGCTATCCTTGGGCTGCCTAGGGCTTTGGTGCCTGCCCAAGCCTTCTGCACTGCACTCACATGCTGTCTCTGCCTGGCATTGACCATCTCCTAGCTTGGACCAACTTTAGCTGCACCATCGTCAATAAAAACATCTTGAAACCCCTTGAGAAAATTAGATAACTCTAATTCCTTTTGTTGCTTTTATTTTCTTATGTTAAAGCATTAGGTTCATTTTGAGAATGTTGAACAAAAATCATGTACACGGAAATAGAGCTCTTTATTGACTTGTGGAAAGCTGGTGTATGTACAATGGGGATAGTGTTACCCATTTCCTTAGCATCTATATACATGTCTTTTTCCCTGAACTTAAAGGAGATTCTCCTTTCAGGAAATTTAACATCGGCAGCCAGGCGGTTGAACCATGGTGCCCCTAGGATTACATCCTCATGGTTGAGAGGAGAGATAAAGAAGTCCTCTTTGTACACATAGCCTTGGACATGAAGCCTCAATTTCCCGATTAAGTCAGTGACTGAAGCTTCTTGCCCCTTGAAGGCACTGTCTGCGGGTAGGACATCTCCCATCTCGTAGAATTGTATGCCTAGCTTGGTGGCCAACTCTATAGATATAAAATTGTGAGTAGAACCAGGGTCAAAGAGAATAAAAGCATCATTTTCTCTTACCTTTCCCCAAGCATGGCATAGAGGAGATCCTTTGTGATGAGTTTGGTGAGTCTCCTCCTCTTGGATTTCAACCAAGGAATCTCTAGGAGTATCTTGGTGGTTGTTCTTTTGGGGACAAGCGCGGTACACATGCCCTTGTTCGCCGCACTTGAAACACCGGTTATCCTTGCGATAACGCTCAAGCTCTTGAGGAGAGAGTTTGTTCTTACCTTTGTAAACTCCCTTCTCTTAAGCTTTGTTGGAGTTGCCCTTAGGAGACTTTTGGACATTGTCCTTCCCCTTAGGCTCATTGGAACCCTTGTTTTTCGGGGGCTTATTATTTTTTTTAGCCCCCGTTTGGAAATTGATTCATGAGGCCACCATAGTATGGTGTATTACCGCCGATATGGTACGTGGCCTTTGGGAGTTGACATACTCCGCCATTTCTTCGGTTAAGCTCACACAAAATTGTTGCTTTTGCTCTCCAAAGTCCAACTTTTTAAAGATAGTGGCTTTGAGTTGTAGGTCCCAAAACTTTTCTACATATTTGTGGATGGATTCATTGGGAGAGAGCTTTAAGCTTCGCCATTCGGTGAGTACTTTGTCTTTGGCATTGGTGGCCAAAAAATGCTTCATAATGGAAGCTCTTAAAGCTTTCCATGTTCGTGGAGCTTCACCGTTCGCTCGTAGGCTAGACCACCATTGCCTGGCGGACTTTTGAAAGTGCATAGCTACATGGCATAGCTTAAGGGACTCTGTGAAGCCCTCAGCTCCAAACGCCGCATCAAATTGCTGGATAAAGGCCAAGACTTTGTCCATAGCACCAAAGGTGCCATCATAGGTAAGGAAAGAGATGCTCTTCCCTCCCTCTTTGAACTTCTTTAGCTTGGATGACCTCTTCCATGCGGCATAGGATTTCCTATGGCCTCTTCTTCTTGATGGTTCAAAAGTTGCACCATCACTTTCTTCAGAAGGTGGAGAAGAGGGTGACCTCTTTCTCGCCTTTTTCTTGTCTTGATCTTCGTCGTCTTTACCATCAATTTCATAAGAGGACGAGGATGAAGAAGATGGAGAAGAGGGTGTCCTCTTTCTCGCCGTTTTCTTCTCTTGCTTTTTATCATCCCTCTTTGAATTATGGCGTGGAGAAGAGTGTAATGGTCTTCTCCGCTTTGGTGGTGATGGAGAGCGTTTAGCCCGCCGTCTTCGTGGAGCCATCTCAGCCGAGGTGGCGGGAGACTCACTTCTTTCTCGTTCCTTCGGTGGAGGCTCTTGAGTTCTCCTTTGGGAAGGAGATGCATCATCAAGAAGTAAATTCTTGAGCCCTTCGTATGGATTCTCTTCTTCTTCCCGAATCGGAGAGAGACCTCTTTTGGGAGTCTCACAAGGAGGCTTCCTAGGTGTTCTCTCATCATGGTGATGAGCTTGGAGAATCCTGTGAGCACGGAGCTGCCGTTGCACTTCACTTTGGAGAGATGGATTGCCCATGGCTTGTTGAAGCCTAGAAACAAGATAGTTAACAAGCATTGAAGCATCATTAGTAGCTTGCTCAAGAGCAAAATCAAAGTTATCAACATTAATTTCACTCTCTTTACTATTGTCATCCATTCTAACAACTTTTAGGTGTAAACTTTTTAGGTGTACTTTGGCACTTCAAGCCCTAGTTGCTACTCCTCTTTACCCCTTTAGAAAAAGCACTCAAGCTACTGTACCCGCGGCTCGAATACCATTAATTGCAAGGAATAGAAGAGAGGATCTTTCGACACCAAAACAACACCGGCTCCTGTCAAGCTTCTAATAGCTCAATAGTGGTTAAGCCGTAGGCAAGCCCCATAGGAATTCACTATTAAGACCATAGCTCTAGACAGTGATGCCCCGTTAACTGCACAAAGGGAGGCGCACTGCAAGGCTGAAAAATCCCTATTCTACTTACTCACAGGCAATTAATAATACCAACCATTTATAGCTAGCTTGAGGACCTCCCTTCTTGAGCAAGAAAAGAGAAACCTTGTGCTCTGATACCAATGTAACATTTAATGGCCTAAAAACCTGTGTGTAGCAGAAATTAGCATGAACATAGTGGGCATTTCATTAGAATAGATTCCTAAAGAGAATTACAAGAGAGCTTGGGTGGAGAGAGCAACAAAAAGCATAACACATAGTTAGATAGCATCAACAATACTTTCAAAAGAGAGAGAAATTAGGCTATTGACAACAGTTGAGGACCGGATTTTCATGGAGCCGGTCCCCCCTCCAAAAGGCTTTGTATTATGGTTTCTCCCATCAAGAGAGACATTGTACAATACAATTCTTTGTGTTCCTTCAAGACTAGCTAGTGCAATGAAGATGAAAGCTTCATGCACTAAGCAAAACACTTAGCAAACACAACTTAATTATCCCCGTTCTCAGACCCAAGACCTCACACACCTTCGAAGATGGTGAGAGCTAGCAGGGTATGAGAGTAGATTGAGAGGAAGAAGGAGTATCTTACGAGAAAGATGTACATCTCCTCACATAATCACTCATATTAGCATAGCTTTAGCTTAGTAATTAGCTTGATAGAGGAGATGAGCATGCATTGAAGCTTGGCTCTTGGTTGGATTTGCATCCCAAGCCAAGAGTGTGTCGATGTAGGCTTCTATCTCAGAAGCTTGGAGTAGGTGATGAGCTCTCCATTAAAGCTTGGGAAGAGATAGTCTTCTCTTTCTTCACACATGATATTGTGTGAGTGTGTGTGATAATTCCTTGCAAAAATCAGCCCCCCCCTCTCTCTTGGGCGAGCCCTCTTGCTATTTGCTCTTGGAGGCTCCCCATTGGACTTCCCCAAGCCAAGCCAATGGCTATTAAGTAGCATAAGTGATAGCCTTCTGACATGTGTCCCCCTTTCCCCTTTTGTGAGGGATTAATCAATTAAACTTAATTGATTTAAATGAATTAAATCCCCATTGGACCTTTCCCCATTCTGACCAATAGGAATTAAGTAGCCCATTAGGCTGCTCAATTCCTATTGGACCCCTTCATGGGCTGTCCAATAATCATCCAGGAGACTTAATTTTCATTGGTTCTTTTTATTAAGTGTTTCAAAATTAATTAGGCTAAATTTACTCTAGCCTAATTCTCATTGGTCCACTTCAAGGGTCATCCAATAGGAATTGGGTACACCTTGTGGGCATCTGGCCTAGGGAGCTGACATGTGTCCCTCATTCCCTTTGTGTAAAGGGAGCTTGTGTGTGTGTGTGGACTTCTCTCTCATCCCCTACTTGCTAGGCTCGCCCCCTCCTATGTAGGGATATTCAAAGACTTTTTTGGTCACACACAAAGCATCCAATTCCCTTAAGGTTGACCTTTGGACACAACCTTTGAATTTTGGAACCTTAGCATTTTGGAAGTCTTAATGGGCTGAACTTTAGGGTCTTTTTAGCCCATTGTTGCACATGGTTCTTCTGCAGATGCCTATTCTCCCTATTTTCCCTCCTTTGGATCCCTACTGTGGCCGGTGTGCTCGCTTAACCAATATTCTAGCCTTTTCTCCCCTGGCACTTCCCCATATTAAATGATCATTTTAACATGAGAAAATCATTTAGGAGAATTAGATATTGATTATTATGACTGTGTATGAGCCAATGACTGGGAAAATCTAGTTGATAGGCCAACTCGTTGATTGGTTTTAAGATTTGAAAAGGATCATAGCATCTTTTTGCTAGCTTATCATAATACTTTTGGTGGCCCGTAGGTTTTTTCCCATAGTTTGCCTCAATCAAGCATTGGGAAACTTGCGTAGAACCCAATCATTTACCTTGAAAGTTAAGGCCCTTATGTGCTTGTTAGTAGCAGTTGTTTTCCTTTGTTCTGAGATGGATATAGAGTCCTTAATCTTTTGAAAAGATTCTTGTAGATCTCGTCTATACTCATTAGCAACAAGGAAGATCTTTCCATGTACCTTAAGTAGCAAGGGACTTTCATGTCTTCCCTCAATGATCTCAAAAGGTGCCATCCTTGTAGTAGTATGGACAATGTTATTGTACACATACTCTATAAGGGGTAGCTACTTCTACCATTGTGAGCTTTGGTCTGCTTCCATAATATAACTCTTGAGTAGATCTAGAATCGTAAGGTTAGCTATTTCCCTTTGGCCATCTGTTTGTGGGTGATAGGCCGAGGAGAAATTTAGCCTTGTACCTAGATTCTCAAAGAGACCCCAAAAATAACTGGTCATGAGAAGAAAACAAGGCTAGCAATGTATATTCTCTCCTTTGCAAACATATGTATGGGTGCACTATTTAGGGTTATACTTTTACGAAAGACCCTCGCGTGATTTTTTTTATTTTACCTACATGACTCTATTTAGTGCCCTCTTTTTTCACAGGTAAGGGTCATCAATGAAAAGCCCTAAACATTGAACAATGACATCAAGAAAGATGGAAGGAAGGAGTCAACGGTCTCAAATGTTGAACAACATGTCTATAGGATGAAGAAGGTGAGAAACAATGAGGTATGTTTTTTGTTTTGAGGAGATGGATGGCTCGCCCACATGTGTGCATGTGCTTATCTTACTGCTTTGTTCTCTTATTTGTCAGGTGAAGGCTAGCAACATGGGGGCCAAACAAGTAGACAATGAGGGGAAAATAGTGTTGGATTAAGTAAACTTCTTGAGACTACAGTGTCTTTGGGTTTTCACTAGTGGGGGTACTCCTTAGCCTTGATTCTTATGGTGCATTGTGGGATCCTAAGGTTGCACAAATCACCTATTAGTGGAGCAAATAGGAAACCAACGTAAATCACATGGGAAACATGAGCTACCTCATGGGAAGAATTTTGAATGGGCACAATAAAAAGTAAAGCATTCCTATGGAGAACTTGGTAGGGCGGCAAAATATATATTTCAACTCCTCTCAAAAGGAAACTGAAGGGCTTGCTAAACCTGCGATTAGGACACTTTGGAATGCAAGGCTGATGACCGTAACTTAAGTAAATAAGGATAAGCAAAAGGTAAAACCCACTTTTTTGTCTACATCGGCATTGTGGGTCTTAGGATAAAGGCCACAGCCCACCCGTGACCCTCCTGATGATTGGGTCATCCAAGATTCCAAGCAACAAGAAATCTGGTTATAAAAAGGTAGGGCTCTTGAGGTTCAACAGCAAAGTTGACATTACTTCCCAATAGCCATAAGAGATACTAGCTCGCGCGCCCCGCCTACCGGCGGGTCTCGCTCGCTCTTACCACCTTAGTCTGTATGTGTTTGTGTTTGTGTGTATCTTTATACATCTCTCCATGACATACACACACACGATCAACGATTTCTGTCTTTGGCCCCTTTAGACTACTCTGGTACATTTAACCCCTTTCACAGAGAGAGAGAGAGAGAGAGAGAGAGAGAGAGAGAGAGAGAGAGAGAGAGAGAGAGAGAGAGAAAGCACATGACTAAAGAGACATGTTTCAAACAAAAATAAAACAATTTACATTATTGCCAAAAAGTCTCAGGAACATATTTGCATAGCACTCTTAGTCGTGCTATTTCAATACGATCAAGATATTGAGATGGAGCTCTACAAACTTCTCTTAAATCTATTTTTTGAACCCAGCTCAAGTAAATTTTGTGATGATGAATCAAACCAAGCTCTTGCTTTAAGAGCATGAGCCTAATGTTGGGAAAGAAATAGGTATCAAGCAACCTAATGTAAATCGTGTCCAACTCTTCATCTACATATGACCCCCAAACAGTGTAATTTTCCTCGATCACTTCCCATGCCCATTGCCATCCCCATTCAGCAGGTAACAAATTTTCTTCAAAGGCATCAACAATAAGATTTTTTAAACTTGGAAAAATAATCACAATTTCGTGGGCCATTTAATTGGCTGCAAGAAAAGAATGCAACATTAGTACTCAGAGCTTAAAATTAGAGAGAGAGAGAGAGAGAGAGAGAGAGAGAGAGAGAGAGAGAGAGAGATGATAAACATGGCCACTTAGACACTTTACAAAAGTATACATGCAATACGAACACTTGAATTACTAATTGTCATGCCTGTGTAGTAGATAAAAACCCACTTCAATAAGCCAATAATAACTAAAACAATATGGTACTAATTAGAATGCATAGACAATGGATCAAAGTGTTCGATCATCTAGAGAAGTTGAGACTACGACATACTCTACTTGAAACTCTCAAGATCCAAGGTCCAACACATCGAACACTGCGATCGAGGTGTCGAGTTGAGTCACCCAAAGAATAGATTCTAAACATCCATTCATTCACTCCATAGGGACCATATTAAAAGTTGCAATTGAGAGGCCCTTGCATACCTAACTCTCGTATAGTGATTCTCATATAATCTATATCAAACTCTATGTGATAATAACCTACAACACTTCTAAAATATCGTACTTCATATAATGCCAAGACAAAATGTCTGCAATAATATTGAAGCTTGCAATGAAGATAAAAACCAACCATTCACACATAAAAAGTAACAATACATTTAGCGTCATATGGATTCAAGTTCTCTCTCTAGCGCAGGAGCTACGGAGGTCTAGACACCCACAATTGAGGAGTGAAGCTACATAGCATCGACAAAGAGTACAGAAGAGGATTTGAGTCATACTCTCGATATCTAGAGTGCAAATGAGGATGGATTCTAGTAGTAGTAGTATTTTCTGTTCTAGTCTTTTAGCACCCAGACATGGTATCAGATTCTCAATTTTGTAACAGTAGGTCAATTGTCATTTACTATTTGGTCTTTTCTCTCTCTCTCTCTCTCTCTCTCTCTCTCTCTCTCTCTCTCTCTCTCTCTAGCACAGGAGTTACGGAGGTCCAAACGCCCACAATTGAGGAGTGGAGCTACATAGCATCGGCAGAGAGTACAGAAGAGAATTCGAGTCATACTCTTGATATCTAAAGTGCAAATGAGGATGGATTCTAGTAGTAATAGTATTTTTTGTTCTAGTCTTTTAGCACCCAGACATGGTATCAGATTCACAATTTTGTAACAATTTGGTCTCATAGGTCATTTTGGCCTTTTAAAGACGCTAATATAACATTTCATTTCATTTCATCTACCTAATTTACCCAAGTTCAGGTCAATTGTCATTTACTCTTTGGTCTTCTCTGTCTCTCAGGAGCTACATAGTCCAGAAGCCACAATTGAGGAGTGGAGCTACTATAGCACCATCAATAGAGAGTACAGAAGAGGATTCGAGTCATTTTGGCCTTTTAAAGACGCTAATAGAACATTTCATTTCATTTCATCTACCTAAGTTCAAGTCAATTGTCATTCACTATTTGGTCTTTTTTCGCTCTCTCTCTCTCTCTCTCTCACACACACACACACACACACACACACACACACACACAAAAGATCCAGATGCCACAATTGAGGAGTGGAGCTACATAGCATCAACAGAGAGTACAGAAAAGGATTCGAGTCATACTCTCGATATCTAGAGTGCAAATGAGGCTAGACTCTAGTAGTAGTAGTATTTTTAGCATGCAGACATGGTATCAGATTCACAATTTTGTAACAGTTTGGTCTCATAGGTCATTTTGGCATTTTAAAGGCGCTAATAGAACATTTCATTTCATTTCATCTACCTAATTTACCTAAGTTCAGGTCAATTGTCATTTACTATTTGGTCTTCTCTCTCTCTCTCTCTCTCTCTCTCTCTCTCAGGAGCTACGGAGATCCAAACGCCACAATTGAGGAGTGGAGCTACATAGCATCGACAGAGAGTACAGAAGAGGATTCGAGTCGTACTCTCGATATCTAGAGTGCAACTAAGGCTAGATTCTAGTAGTAGTAGTATTATCTGATTGGAAAAGCTCCTCTAATTGCTGCTCTTGGAATGGCATCACCTGCGATGAAACTGGCCGCGTGGTCCGCGTGAAGTTGCCGCAGCAGAAGCTCAAGGGCTCCATCTCTGCGAGCTTGGGAGCACTCTCTGCACTGAAGGTTCTCGTCCTGTACCAGAACGGCTTGAGCGGGAGCCTGCCTGCGTCGATAGGTAACCTGTCGAAGTTGCAGAGGCTCTGCTTTTCGGGGAACACCATATCCGGCTCCATTCCTGCGTCGTTCAGCAAGCTAAGGAGCTTGCAGCTGCTGGATTTGTCATACAATAACCTCGCGGGGACGCTGCCCGCAGGAATAGGGGGCATGGCGAGCTTACAGCGCCTGCGGCTTTACAACAACAAGATCGGGGGTTCGATTCCCGCCTCCTTTGGCCTGCTGTTGAACCTCTACGATGCCGATCTAGGGCTTAATCGCCTGTCAGGGCGCATACCAAACGGATTCACGAGCGGCCTCTCCTCGCTGCTCTTAGAACAACCGCATCACAGGCCTTCCAGCCGACCTGCGCAAATTCACAAGCCTGCAATGGGTGGACCTCTCCAACAACCCCATTGCCAGCAGCGATGCCCTTGCAGGGCTAGCGACGGCGCCATTGATAACGCAGATCGAGCTCGCTTCCTGCGGTCTGAAGGCTTCCCAAGCTGGGTGTCGCGCCTTCCTTAGCCCAACTCCGCGCGCCTCTCAGAAGATGTCACGCCATCGCTAACCCTTTCCAACAACGCCATCTCAGGCCCCATTCCAGCTACGCTTGGCAAGCTCACGAACCTTGAAATGCTGTTCCTCGACCGCAGTCAGCTCACTGGTTCGATCCCCGCCTCCTTCTCCAACCTGCAACCGCTCCGTTTCTTCAATATTTCATACAACCAGCTCTCTGGCAAGATCCCGCAGGTGCATCCCTTCACGACCTTTTCTACCTCTGCGTACCAGCCTGGCAATCGAGGCCTATGCGGCATTCCACTCACCGCCTGCAAGAAGTGACGAGTACAGTACTAGTATTCTTCTGTGTAATTAAGGACGGGCACGTGCGCGCGCGCGCGCGTGTGTGTGTGAGAGAGAGAGAGAGAGAGAGAAAAGAATGTATCTTTTCATTCTTGTGTAAAATTTACAAAAATCTTTGAGAATGCTTCTTCCTGAAGACGATAGTATGTGTATGAATTATTTTATTACTATTATAAAAGGGGAGGAATCCCCCCCCCCCACCCCACGTGACAAGAGCTCCTTCATCTGGCATGTGTTCCCTGTAGGGGAGAGAGAGAGAGAGAGAGAGAGAGAGAGAGGCGGCCAAAGGTGGTTGGCCGTACTAGTCATGCTAAAGAGTGTTATTGTATCAAGATTGCCTATGTATACTTTACAAAAAAACATCATATGGACTATACCCAATTTTGCTGTTAGCAATTCCAAGTCCCTTGCGCACGCAAAAAAGCCTCCACCATGAGAAATTTCATTGAGAGATGACCAATTTTCACACTAGGAGAATGCAATTCATTTGCACTTTGACTACTTACAAATGTTTCTTTGCTAGCTCCATGATGGAGAGGTAGTATCACCCATGCCCATGGATCCCGTCCCATAAATAAAACTTGTTGAGCTTACTTACCACAAGGGCAACATCATTCACTGCCAAATCTGTTAATTGTAGAGAGAAAGAGAGACATGAGACAAGAGACACACCATGTATGTTCCCAAAGACTAACTTATATTGTGGCCAAGATACAAATATATAGGTGAAACCAAGTTGGGTAGAGTGAGCCATATATAGCTCCAACATCCCCATTCAAACAAAGGTCTCTAGCTTTGGATGAAAAACCCTTAGAGAGTTCAAGGGAAAAAGCCAATCCCCTATAGAATGTGAAAATATGAACCAACGATGATGATGTGAAAATGAATTGTGTATCTATGTATAAATATAAAAGTGCTTCAAAGATCACAATGTGCAAGTGTGGAGAGTGCATAGTGCATGGTACCTATATGATTACAATGTCATATAAATAAAGCTATCACAATAGCAGAGAAGCTAATTTAGAAAGAGTGAGCTCCAAGCAACTTCAAGCTCCGAGCGCAAGAGGATGAAGCGTGGCTCGTTGAGGCCTTTGGTAACAATGTTTGCAATCATCTGGTCACTTGGACAATGTTCAACCATTATGGTGCCTTCGCGAACTTCATACCTGACATAATGATAATGCACAACAATGTGCTTTAATTTATTATGTTGAATATAGTCTTTTGCAAGACTAATAGCACTGTGGTTGTCACACCGCAAGGGTGTGCTAGAAAGAGAAGAATGATCAATATCAACCAACATTTATCGAACCCAGATCAACTCACGAGCTACAAGTGATACCGCAACATATTCAGACTCAGTCATAGAAACTGTAACACAACGTTGTTTCTTACTGATCCAAAACACAAGACAACCATTTATAAAGAAGAAATTGCCACTAGTAGATCGCATGGATGAATGTGAGCTTGTCCAGTCTACATAGAATCCTATGTCAAATGTTGTCGATATACCAAACCAAAATCTGTAGTGCCTTTTAAGTATT
>NC_140932.1:39834563-39881798 GCF_014529385.1 Adiantum capillus-veneris
GAAGTGAGTGAGTTCCGCCACCACAGGATCTGCATCAGAGGAACATCGTCCACTAGACTGTTCAAATTTTGCCATGATTCCACAATCTTGAGTAAAACGCTTTTTGTCGATCCGTTCCACCCTAAAATGTCGACCTTTACACCATGCTGCTGTGGTATGACTTATACTACAATGCAAAAAGATTATGAGTGGCCGTTCAACGTTTAGAAATAAAGTCACTAGCTAGTCACATTGCAAACTTACCTTGGTCGCGCACCCCGAGAGTACTCCCACTCTTCCTCAGTCACTTCGTCACTGCATTGTGTGCGCTTTTCAATTGGTTGCAACCATCTTAAGCTCATGAATGTTGGTAGGCTCTCCAGAACCGTCGGATAGTGCATCGAATGGTCGCTTCCCGTCCCCCACTCGATTGTGCCCTTTGTGGCTCTTGCTTTGCATCCTCATATTGTGAAATCCACTTTTGCATCACTGGATTGTGAAGCATGCAAATTCGGTTGATTTTAGCCTCTAGATCTTCCGTCATCTTCTTCTCACACCGAGATTGCACATGACAATCCCAGATATGCGCTCATCTCTATGGTTTCGCCATAAGCGTGTCCCGAGCTTTATCAAATCCGTCTAGCCACTCTCCAATGTACACTAGGGACTCTGATACCAACCAACCTTTGCCATGCTACCCTTCGAACGTGCCTTTTGACGCATATATCCCTTAAGCGTTTTCATGAAACGTTCAAAGAAGAACATCCATCTGGAATGAACTGTGCCAACTATTTCCACCTCATCAACTATGTGAACAAGAAGATGCACCAAAATGGTTAGCATTGTAGTAGGAAAATGTTTCTCAAACATGCACACAAGCTCCGCAGCATTTAGTTTGGCGAATGGTATGGAGTCTACGTTGATCTCCTTTTGTGAGATCCATTGCACCAGCTTTGCAAGTTTGTAGATTGTGTTACGGATGTCGAGAGACAAACATCCCTCAATGGCAACCGGTAAAATAAACTGTAAAGTATGTGCAGCAATGATATTAAAGTCCACATTTTATGCAATGATATTAAAGTCCACTATGAACGTACCTGACACATTTTATGCCAATCGTGTGACTTCAAACCGGTAAGCTTTCCTTCTTTAGTAAAACACGTTCGGAGCGAGTGCATTACGCCAGTGGGGGTCCGCAAAGATCGAATGGTCTCTTTTACTTTGCGTTCTTGGGCTCCTGTGAAAATCCATGGTGCTTTAGGGAGTTTTATCGATCCATCAGACGCTGTTTGCGGCCAATATTGCTCCATACGATCCACATTTCTAAGGTCAACTCTGGCTCCCAAAGTATCTTTTTGTCGGTCAAATGGTCCCATAGTAGATTACCCACATTCTTGAATATGTGCATTGGATCGAGCAAGTGATTGATCATGAGTCGGGGCCAGTATGGTAACTCGTACCATAGAGATAGTCTCTTCATCCCTAGAGGCAATCCATCATCGCACATCTCCTTCTGCTCTAACCATGCTTGTGCAGACATCCTTGGTGGCTCTCTTTCCAAAAAGCCATCGCGTAACACATGATTCTCTGGAAGATACGCTTGATGACCTTCGTAGATTTGCTTCTTCAGTGAGGGTGCCCTACGTGCATTTAGTCTAGGTCCACATGTGACACATGCTCTGTATCCGCTTGTTTGAAGCCCTGCATGTATACACATGATAATAGATCAACTATGGGAAAAAACAAGATTTACAGTGTCTGAGTGAGGAGTGTCAGTAGATCACCTGAGCATTCTGTTAGCCCAGGATAATCATGCATGGTCCACATTAGAATGCCTCTGATCAAAGCATTCCGTCGTCTTGTGTGTCGGCTCATATCCACCACCTCTATGCCAATCCACAATTGTTGTATTTCTTCCAATAGTGGACGAAGATACACATCCATATTCTCCACTTTATATCGCCCTGGCACAATCAAGCTTAGCCATAGTTGCCCCTTCTTCGTAGTCAACCACGGGGGAATGTTGTAGTTGACGATGACAATGGGCCATACACTGTAAGATGTTGATCTTTGACCAAATGGATTTACGCCATCCATAGCCAGGCCTAAGTGCAAATTTCGAGCTTCCCTGGCAAAATCCGACCATGTTCCATCTATATGTTTCCAGGCTGCGCAATCTGCAGGAATTCGTAGCACACCATCCAAAGATTTATTCTCCTCATGCCATGATGCTAGGGCGGCCATGGACTTACATTCGAAGAAATGCTTGATGCGAGGAAGCAGGGAAAATGTCGCAAAACCTTTTGTGGAATTTTTGTCCCGTGGAGATCTACTCGATATCTTTCGGAATCACATTTCGGACACTTCTCCATGTCTATGTATTCCACTCTGAAAAGAATGCAGTCATTAGGACAAGCGTGGATAGAATTGTAATCCATCGCCAAGTTTCACAAAATCTTTCTTGCTTCATCTCGGGAATCTGGCATCACATTGTCAGCTGGTAGTATGTGCTCTTTAAGCAATCTACACAACATAAAAATACGATACAGTCGTGTAAAAATCTATCAGATCATTATACATTTAGAGGTTTATTAAACTAAACTAATTGTAATAGATCACCTGAAAAGCGCTGTGACGCTAGTGTCACTCCATCCAAACTTTGCCTGCATGTTGAGAAGAACCAGGAGTGCTTTCAATCTAGACATACGTGCTCCATTATACAATGGCGTATCGGCTTCACTTTTCATATCATCATAGATAAGCCTTTCTGAATCCATGATCGTCTCGATCATTTCATCAATCTCGGGCTCAAACATTGCCTCGTTGGGAATGTGCTCTGCATGATCATCCCCCGAGCTGTCAGAGGCTACATCTTGTGGTCTCACATATGCTGCTTGACCAAAGCGCCTGCGAACACGTCTATTGGGTTGCAAGATTGCTGCTTGTTGGCCAGCGTCAGAGTCCGACGAGTTATAATCGGCAACAACTCCATCTATAATAGATGGATCGAACTCGCCAAATTCGCGAACGTGCTGCAAAGAAACACGTCTTGTCCGTCGCACAGCATGCTTGCATTGATTACAAGGACATAAGACCCTCGCTGAGAGATAGGTGTTTCGGTTGGACGGTCCCACATCCTCGTCACTACTCATAATGAGGATAAAAATCTTATAACCTGGACAACAAATTTAATATTCTATTGGCATTATTCGTCTTATCTCTCTCTCTCTCTCTCTCTCTCTCTCTCTCTCTCTCTCTCTCTCTCTCTCTCTACCTCACATTCTCTAGTCATGTCCAATCCCCGCACACCTCGGTCTAGAGGTGCACGGAGATCAGAACCACCGGGTTATAATCTCGTCTTTATTGGTCAATACCTATATTTGTGGGTACAAGAAATCTACAGACCCACGACTACATGATACTGCATGTAGTGGACAAAACCCCTTTGCCTCTTCTCTAGCTGTAGCACTTCAGAGCATCTTAACATCTTTTCACAGTAGATCTTTTCACTGTTCGTCTAACTCTAAACCCTAAACCGTAAGTAATTCTTGCGTGACCTTGATCTAACGTAAATAAGCGTAAATCTAAATAAACATAAATCTAACTAAAAATAAACCTAAATCTAATTTAACGTAAGTCTACATCTAACCTAATCTTTAACGTCTTTTGGGATAGTTTCCTACGACGTTAAAACTCTCTTCTTCTTGTGTGTGTGTGTGTGTGTGTGTGTGTGTGGGTAAACCTAAATAAACCTAAGTCTAATCTAATATAACATAAATCTAAATCTAATGTAAATTATGTTATATTAAAAACAAAGAACTAAACTAACAGGGATTATAAGAACCTTAAAACTAATTTAACACATAATTTTTCACATAACTCGGCAAGAGTTGGCATTCTCATCACTAAAGATGTGATAGTTAACTTCCGGCGGTGACGCTGCCTCATCTCCATCCACATCTGATGACAACAATTGGCCCTTTGGACCGTTCTTGCTCTTGTTACTAACTTTGAAGTTGCTGTTGAATGACTAGAGGTTGTCTAGATGGTCATTGTCGGGGATGTAGTGACTCTTGCCGCCCTGAAGATCCACCTTCTTCCCTATCTTCTGAAGACATTTCACCAGTACTTTTGGATCGACGGAGCCCACCATGAGTGAAGGCAGCAATACCCTATATTCCATTGAGGGCTTTCTTCACCCGCTTCATGCAGGCATCACAGTCTATGAAGACCTAAATCTAATCTAATATAACGTAAATCTAAATCTAGCGCAAATAAACGTAAATCTAACTAAAAATAAACCTAAATCTAATTTAATTTAACTTAAATAAACCTACATCTAATTTAACGTAAGTCTACATCTAACCTAATCTTTAACGTCTTTTAGGATAGTTTCCTACGACGTTATAACTCTCTTCTTCTTGTGTGTGTGCGCGTGTGTGGATGTGTGTGTCAATAAAAAGAGATAAATGGTATAACCTTTCTATCACCCATGCCAAGTATGATAGATTGGTTATGCCATTTCCCTCTTGAATAATAGGTCTTGAGTTCAACTCCTCGTCGGCTAGATCTTTAGGTCTTTTAATTTTAATTAGTTTCCTACGACGTTAAATTAGTTTCTCTCTCTTTCTCTCTCAATGTGTGTGCGTTTTTTTGTTTATGCATGTTTTCTCTCTCTTTTCCTCTCTCAATGTGTGCGTTTTTTGTTTATGCATGTTCTCTCTCTCTTTTCCTCTCTCAATGTTTTGTGGATGGTATTGAGGACATATATTCACAACACTGCACGTTCCAATTGCACAAGCGTGACTCTAGCTCAACAACACTGCAAGGTCCATTACCTGCATCCAATTTATCATGTGCATGCATTTTCTTGGCTCAACACATAAACGCTAAGGGGAGTTTGTGTGTGGTAGTGAGGATATATATATTCACAACATTGCACGTTCCAATTGCACAAGCGCGACTCCATCTTGACAACACTACAAGGTCCATTATCTGCATCCAATTTTCCATGTGCGTGTGTTTGCTTGGCACAACACATAAACACTACGGGGCAGGGCACGACTTTTGTTTCTTATAATTTTTTAGAGAGACCACAGTGCCAATCTCCACTATACTTTTGTATGGCACCTCTGTATGACGTGAATTGTATACTTTGCACTTTCAATCTTTGACGTTTCATTGCAAGATGATATGTTTAACTATTCACGTTGCTTTTTTGTAGCTTGACTCTAATATCGGCATGTAGATTTGACAATCAAAAAGCATCAGTACAACATTGCAGGTCAGTAAAGCACCTCATTTCTTGTTGCAGTTCATTCATGCTTTATCTATCTACTTATTTTAGAATTTACTGCATTGCTTCCTTTGCTTTGGTTTATTTGTCTCGTTTTCAAAATTATACACTCGATGTCGATCAACATTTGCACATGTTCGTTACACATACAACTCCTTGCATACGGTTGCTAGCCAATGCATGTGATATATTAGAGTAGTGAATACACAAGTAGTGAATGCATGTGGTGTATCGGGATAGTGAATTCACCTTGTTTATCTTTAGTTTAACTCTAAATGATTGATACCATACTAGGTGTCTAAATACTTGATACCATACTATATATATCCTCGTTTCTCCCATACTAGGTATCACCTAGAAGATTAAAGTCCAAGCATCAATAAGCTAGGGAGTAACCCATCCAACTTGAAACTAGCTTATCATCCATATGCTAGGTCCTCGGGGGGTTCACTATGTGTAACTACAATATCACGTGAGTTCAAGACATGTTTGTAAAACCCCTTATCTGTGAATTTTGTTAAGAATATAATGTACCCTTTTCTTTTAAAATCTGTAAGTTTTTTCAAATTTGAAAAAATAATGCCCTTCTGTATATATATTTCTGTAAGTTTCAAGAACTTTAAATACCCTTCTGTTGAACTCACGTGATAGGTTACATTTTTATTAGGTGACCTCCTCGGGGCTAGGTCATGGTTTGAAATTACTGCATTGTATAAAGATTGAACCATGCAATGTGACATCTTTTCTCAAAATCTAGAAATATGTCCCTCCTGCATGGCGGCATATCTCACATATAAAGCGCTAAACAAGGTCGACAGACAAATGAAATAGACACTCTTACTGCCCTCACTTCTGTATTATAGTTGGGTGCTTTGCCATCAGAGCGACAACAACAAGACTTTGCAGCATTGCATCTACAGTCCATTACCAGTTCAAGATACCAACCACAAACCAACAGTATCCCCTCTCTATTGATGAGACCAATGAGAAATATTTGGATATAAAAGAGGCAAATATTCTAATTATAGATGAGCTACCCATGTTACCCAAATGACTTTTGACCTTATCGTAAGACAAAAAGTCAACATAACAAGTAGTACATTGGTAGATTCCTTCAACCAAAAATGATTCAAAGACACTGATTCCTTATCAAAACAATGTCTTGTGATGTCACAAGTGCATTCTTACCTATAGCAGCCTTTAAAAAACACAACTAGCCATTCTACCAGCTTCTGAAGAATTCTTGATGATGGCTCTAGAAAAGATCCGATGAGTAATACAGCATGTTTAGAGAGATTATAGCTTGTAAGCATCTTGAGTGGCTTTGCGTCGTAACGACGGTGCTGTTGTGAAGACTCTGATCATGAGGACATTGTTGGCGCCCAATATCTGCTGAATGGAGAGAGAGAGAGAGAGAGAGAGAGAGAGAGAGAGAGAGAGAGAGAGAGAGAGAGCTCATGATTATGATCATGGTGCTGCTGCAAAGTCTCTGATTATGTGTGCCCAATATCTGTTGGATGCACACACACATACACACACACACAAACACACAAAGAGAGAGAGAAGAAGAAGAAGAAAAGAGTTTTAACGTCGTAGGAAACTATCCCAAGAGACCTTAAAGATCTAGCCAACGAGGAGTTGAACTCAAGACCTGTTATTCAAGAGGGAAACAACATAACCAATCTACCACACTTGGGTGATAGAAAGGTTATACCATTTTCCTCTTTTTATTAGCACACCCACACACACCTGAGAAGAGAGTTTTAACATCGTAGGAAAATATCATAGGCTAGAGAGAGAGAGAGAGAGAGAGAGAGAGAGAGAGCATAGGCTAGCCTCCACAAGCATCACAGTAAGGGCTTGCACAGAGCACGAAGCACGGAGAGTAGCTTCTTTGTATTGCGAATTAAATTTCGTGATTGTGAGAAGGCCGGCGTGCGCACCTCCTGCCAAAAATTGTCCCAGGGCCTGATATTGGATGTAGTTTTCAACTAGCAATGGACGCGTCTCAGGGAACCTCACGGATGGCGCCATTGCCCCAAGCGCAAGGCCTTAGCCCAGCTTCATGGTGGGGCTCCACTTTTATACGTGCTCTGCTCCGCCCTTGCGCATGTTGGGCGCATCGTAGGCTGGCCGAAAAGCACTTTCGCCTCATGACTCACAGTGTTTGTTCACGTCGTTTCCACATGCCGTAAAGTACTAAGACCATATTAGGTAAAGTGGGAAAATCCCAATTCCCAGGTTGGACAACTTTCAATATATCATGTACAAAATATAGAGATTTTGTCAAAAATTTGAGTTTTCTTAAGGTCTCATTCCACTTTATGCACATACAATACACAATGAAAACAACTAAAGTACCATGGTTTCAATCAATTGGATTATTAGGAGACGAGTATATTGCATCCATTATCATTGTCTATGTCCTACTGTCCTACCTACAACTTATCTCAACATGGAGAGCTTGGTTTCTAGGTCCACCACTTGTCCAAGTTAATGTAAAAGTGACTCAAGGTTCACAACTTGTGAAAGCAAGGATCCATTGAGGAATACAATCCACTTGGCTATTTTTCCTTAATTTATTGCATGTGACATTCAAGCAAGGTCCACTTCTAATCTATAACTTCTTAATTTGAGGCATGGGGCATACATAAAATATGTAGCATATGCTCTATTGCCTCATAGGAAGGTTGGTTTCAAGGTGCACTTATCCATGCTAGCCTATCTTGGAGAAATGATGGAGCTTGCTTCTCTCCTTGTTTCAATGGAGACTAGCTTGGACAAGTGGTGGACCTTTGCTTCTCTCTATGTTTCAATAGAGTTAGCTTGGACAAGTGGTGATCTTGGAACAAAACCCCCATGTAAAACATATCATGGGTATTCCAAGTGATTAGAAAGATTACCATTTAAGATATAACCTTATAGGTTGGACAAATGGAGCTTGGCTTGGAGAAATGGTGGACCTTTGATTCTCTCCATGTTTCAATGGAGCCTATCTTGGAGAAATGGTGGAGCTTGCTTCTGTCCATGTTTCAATGGAGCCTAGCTTGAACAGTTGGTGGACCTTTGCTTCTCTCTATGTTTCAATAGAGTTAGCTTAGACACGTGGTGGATCTTCAAACTAAGCCAACTACTATCAATGTTTCCTAGCTTGGACAAGTGGTGGAGTGTTTCTCTACTCCATGTTTCAATGGATCTTAGCTTGGACAAGTGTTGGACCTTAAAACAAAAACCCCATGTACAACATAGAATGGATTTTCTAGATTTCAATGGAGTCTAGATTTAACAAATGGTGGAGCTTGTCTTCATCCATGTTTCAATGAAACTAGCTTGGACAAGTGGTGGACCTTGTAACAAACCCCTCCATGTACAACATATCATTGGTTTTCTAAGTGATGGGAAGGAATACCATTCAAGATATAAACTTATAGCTTGGATAAGTAGTTGACTTTAAAACCAAATTCATCATAATACAATGAAATACAGGTTAGCCAATTCCTAAATCTTGAGACCAAACCTCCCATGCTATTAGAGATAATATATTGGATAAGTGGTGGACCTTCTATTATTTTCCCATGCCTAGTTTAGACTACCGGTACACTTTGCAGCTATAAAGGTTGGACGAGTTGTGGAGCCTTGTTTCTATCCATGTTTTAATGGATCCTAGCTTGGACAAGTGGTGGACCTTGGAAAAAAGCTTCCATGTACAACATATATGAGGTTTTCCATGTTTTAATGGAACCTATCTTGGACAAATGGTGAAGCTTGCTTCTCTCCATGTTGATTTTGGAACTACCTTAGACAAGTGGTGGAGCTTTTTTTTCTACTCTTCATAATACAATGAAGTATATGTTGGTTACATGGTGAATCTTAAGGCCAAACCTCCCATTTTACTAGAGATGATAGGTTGGACAAGTGGATCAACCTTCTATCATTTCTCCATGACTATATTGGACAATTAGTAGACCTAACATCTCTCTATGTTGTCTAGAGATGAGCTTGGACAAGTGATGGACCCTGCTTCTCTCTTCCCTTGGTTTACTAGTTTGAAGACTCAGTATATATACTTTCTTAGATCTAGCTTGAACAAGTGGTGGACCTTCTATCCACAATCTTAATTCATTACAAAAAAGTATATGAAAAAATAACATAGGAATCTTGGTTTGAAGGTCAAGCAATTAGGTTCCAAATGCACATAATAATATATTTTCCACCCATAATAAAAGAAAGTTAAATATGTTATTACCAAATTGACAAAGGTAACGTCCAAGAATTCTAGCTTTGCATCTTGTCAGATCTAAATCTTCATCAAGGCGACATGCATGTATACATCAACTTTCAAGCCATTCAAGAATACATGCACTTAGATTCCATAGTTTTGTTTTCAAAGTCTTTTAGGTTCTAAAACTCTTTCACATAAAGTATGTAATGACAAAATTCTTGAAGCAAACATTTGTGCCCAAGAAAAAGATCCCTCTCACATATTTAAAGTCCATGAATTCTCTGATCCATACTTACAAGTTTTATTTTGACATCAAACATCAATTCTCTCATAGTTACAAATAAATGCAACCTCGATATGAATTGACAAAAAATGAATTTCTTTTACTATATGACCCAACATAGGCCCCAATCAAATAAAAAATGAGTCCCCAAAAATTTGGGTGCACTCTAGCAATACATCAGAGTCCCCTTACAATAGGATGCACTCCAATAGTACATTGAAGTCCCCTTAGAGTAGGGTGCACTCCATTCAAGTGTTCATAAAATTGACACACCTTTGTTTTTTTATAAAAAAGACTATATCAAATTATACAAATGTTGAAAGATACACACTAGAATAAAAAAAGCATCTTATGGCCATATTTATTCAATGCTTTCGTGTTGACAAGTACACACCAAGGACATAATTTGTCTCAGAATCACTATACTGATTTACAATTGTGTTGTATGTATAGACTCTCTTATCTCTTGCATACAACCATCCTACCAACCATGGAATTATGGTTCTCTGCAAGAAGTTTTGAAGTTGCTCGGAAGTTTGCCTCCACATCTTTGGAAATATAAGATATGTCCCTGGCATGTTCCACATCACCCTATATGGAGTGTCATCAAAAATTAAGGTATTGTTTGCATCCAAATCCTCAAATATCTTCCAAATATCACTCAAATTTTTGTGATAAACCCTTGTAAATCCTAACATGATATTTGGATTTTGGCAATTTTTGTTACTCATAAACACCTTGAACTTGGTATACTGCTCAGGAAAACATTTTTGTGTGATGCGTTGCACCCTTGTTAAGTTATAGCAACTCCATATCCATAGCTCAAAGTATTCAGCACAAAAATCCAAAAAACTTTGTGCGTCTGGTCGCACCACATGATAAACTTCATCTTTATCCTCCACAAGTCGCATGTGTTGAGCCCAAGATGGCATAGAATCTCCATGTTTCATTTCAATTGTCTTGAGAAGTAACCCCTCTAGATCCAAGATAAGTACTCTTTTGATGTCCTTGAAAGCAAGTGGTAGGTGATAAGGAGGTGATTCATTCCTTGGACAAGGTCTTGGAGGAGGTTGGATGGGTAATTCAATAGTTTTCTTCAATTTATGCCAGCATATAGCCAATCCATTTTTCTGTAATGGTTCTGAAATTAAAGAACAAGAACACTTAATGCAAACACAACAATAGACATGAGTTTTACATTGTCTACCCTAAGGTTTTATTAGATACCAAAATCCATCTATGATCTACTCATTAATAGAAAGAAAGTCAAATTAAAATCCTGACTCTTTTTTATGCTACACTCTCTCTTAGTCTCAATACCATGGAGGTCAACTAGACTTAAGTCAACTAATAACTACTACTTGTTGTTAAAGGTATGCTTGAAGTGCATAAGGCTTTACCAATGCTCTAGTGTAGAATGGGTATTTAGGTCTCAAGGTCTACCACTTATCCAAGCAAAGATCCATTTAGATATGGAAACCCAATTTTTCTTAATATAATGATATAGATTGGACAAGTGGTGAATCCTGAGACCAAACCACTCATGCTACTAGGGATAATAGGTTGGACAAGTGGTGGACCTTGAATGTAAACCCCCCATGTACAAAGTATCAGGGGTTTTGGGTATTTCAATCGACTCTAGCATCTTCGAGACATGGTGGAGCTTACTTCTCTCTTGGAGTCTATCTTGGATAAATGGTGGAGCATCATTCTCTCCATGCTTCAATGGATCCTAGCTTGGACAAGTGGTGGACGTTTGTTTCTCTTTATGTTTGAACAGATTTAGCTTGGACAAGTGGTGGACCTTGGAACAAAATCCCCATGTAAAACATATCATGGACATTACAAGTGGTGAGAAAAAATACCATTCAATATATAACCTTATAGGTTGGACAAGTGGTGGACCTTAACACCCAATTATTATTAATATAATGACATAGAGTGGACAAGTGGTGAATCTTGCGACCAAACCTACTAGGAAAAGTAGGTTGGACAAGTGGTGGACCTTGAATGCAAACCCCCCATGTACAAAATATCACTCATGCTACTAGGAATAATTTGGTATTAAGGTCCATGTTTCAATGGAGCCTAGCTTGGAAAAGTGGTGAACCTTTGTTTCTCTCTATGTTTCAATAGAATTAGCTTGGACAAGTGGTGAACCTTGGAACAAAACCCCATGTAAAGCATGTCATGGGCATTACAAGTGGTGAGAAAAAATACCATTCAAGGTATAACCTTATAGGCTGGACAAGTGGTGGACCTTAGCACCCAATTCCTCTTATTATAATGACATAGAGTGGAAAAGTGGTGAATTGTGAGACCAAACCTACTAGGGATAATAGGGTGGACAAATGGTTGACCTTGAATGTAAATCACCCATGTACAAAATATCATGGGTTTTGCGTATTTCAATGGAGCCTAGCATCTAGGAGACATGGTGGAACTTACTTATGTCCATGTTTTAATGGAGCCTATCTAGGAGAAATGGTGGAGGTTCCTTCTCTCCATGTTTCAATGGAGCCTAGCTTGGACAAGTCGTGGACCTTTGTTTCTCTCTATGTTTAAATATGGTTAGCTTGGACAAGTGGTGGATCTTGGAATGAAACTCCCATGTAAAACATATCATGGGCATTTCAAGTGGCGAGAAAGGATACCATTTAAGATATAACCTTATAGGTTGGACAAGTGGTGGACCTTAACACAATATAATGACATAGAGTGTACAAGTGGTGAATCTTGAAACCAAACCACTCATGCTACTAGGGATAATAGGTTAAACAAGTGGTGGGCCTTGAAATAAAACCCCCTAGAGTGTTTCAATGGAGCCTAGCTTGGAAACATGGTAAAGCTTGCTTCTCTCCATGTTTCAATGCAGCCTATCTTGGATAAATGGTGGAGCATCATTCTCTCCATGTTTCAATGGAGCCTAGCTTGGACAAGTGGTGGACCTTTATTTCTCTCTATGTTTGAATAGAGTTATCTTGGAAAAGTGGTGGACCTTGGAACAAAACCCCATGTAAAACATATCATGGGCATTACAAGTGGTGAGAAAAAATACCATTTAATATATAACCTTATAGGTTGGACAAGTGGTGGACCTTAACACCCAATTATTCTTAATATAATGACATAGAGTGGATAAGTGGTGAACTTGGGACCAAACCTACTAGGGAAATAGGTTCGACAAGTGGTGGACCTTGAATGTAAACCCCCCATGTACAAAATATCACTCATGCTACTAGAAATAATTTGGTATTAAGGTCCATGTTTCAATGCAGCCTAGCTTGGAAAAGTGGTGGACCTTTGTTTCTCTCTATGTTTCAATAGATTTAGCTTGGACAAGTGGTGTACCTTGGAACAAAACCCCCATGTAAATCATGTCATGGGCATTACAAGTGGTGAGAAAAAATACCATTCAAGCTATAACATTATAGGTTGGACAAGTGGTGGACCTTAACACCCAATTCCTCTTAATATAATGACATAGAGTGGACAAGTGGTGAATCATGAGACCAAACCTACTAGGGATAATAGGTTGGACAAGTGGTGAACCTTGAATGTAAACCCCCCATGTACAAAATATTATGGGTATTGGGTATTTCAATGGAGCCTAGCAACTTGGAGACATGGTGGAGCTTATTTCTCTCCATGTTTCAATGGAGCCTATCTAGGAGAAACAGTGGAGGTTCCTTCTCTCCATGTTTCAATGAGCCTAGCTTGGACAAGTGGTGGACCTTTCTTTCTCTATATGTTTTAATAGAGTTAGCTTGGACAAGTGGTGGACCTTGGAATGAAACCCCCATGTAAAACATATCATGGGCATTTCAAGTGGTGAGAAAGGATACCATTTAAAATATAACCTTATAGGTTGGACAAGTGGTGGACCTTAACACATAGTTCTTCTTAATATAATGACATAGAGTGTACAAGTGGTGAATCTTGAGACCAAACCACTCGTGCTACTAGGGATAATAGGTTGGACAAGTGGTGGACCTTGAATGTAAACCCCTCATGTACAAAATTATGGGTTTAGGGTATTTCAATGGAGCCTAGCTTGGAGACATGGTGGAGATTGCTTCTCTCAATGTTTCAATGGAACCTATCTTGGAGAAATGGTGGATCATCCTTCTCTCCATGTTTCAATGGAGCCTACCTTGGACAAGTGGTGGACCTTTGCTTCTCTCTATGTTTCAATAGAGTTAGCTTGGACAAGTGGTGGGTCTTGGAACAAAACCCCTTTGTAAAACATAGCATGGACATTACAAGTGATGAGGAAAAATATCATTCAAGATATAACCTTATAGGTTGGAAAAGTGGTGATGGACCTTGACAAGTGGTGAAGGATACCATTTAAGATATACCCTTATAGGTTGGACAAGTGGTGGACCTTAACACCCAGTTATTCTTAATATAATGACATAGAGTGGATAAGTGGTGAATCTTAAGACCAAACCACTCATGCTACTAGGTATAATACGTTAGAGAAGTGGTAGACCTTGAATGTAAACACCCCATGTACAAAATATCATGGTTTTAGGGTGTTTCAATGGAGCCTAGAATCTTGGAGACATGGTAGATCTTGATTCTTTCCATGTTTGAATGGCACCTATCTTGGAAAAATGATGGAGGTTACTTCTCTCCATGCTTCAATGGAGCCTAGCTTTGACAAGTGGTGAACCTTTGCTTCTCTCTATGTTTGAATAGAGTTAGCTTGGACAAGTGGTGGACCTTTGCTTCTCTCTATGTTTGAATAGAGTTAGCTTGGACAAGTGGTGGACCTTGGAATGAAACCCCCATGTAAAACATATCATGGGCATTTCAAGTGGTGAGAAAGGATACCATTTAAGATATAACCTTATAGGTTGGACAAGTGGTGGACCTTAATACATATTTCTTCCAATATAATGACATAGAGTGTACAAGTGGTGTATCTTGAGACCAAACCACTTGTGCTACTAGGGATAATAGGTTAGACAAGTGGTGGGCCTTGAAATAAAACCCCCATGTACAAAATAAAATGGGTTTAGGGCATTTAAATGGATCCTAGCTTGGAGACATGGTGGAGCTTTCTTCTCTCCATGTTTCAATGAAGCCTATCTTGGAGAAATGGTGGAGCATCCTTCTCTCCATGTTTCAATATAGCTTATCTTGGACAAGTGGTGGACTTTGGTTCTCTCTATGTTTCAATAGAGTTAGCTTGGACAAGTGGTGGACATTGAAACAAAACTCCCATGTAAAACATATCATGGGTAGTTCAAGTTGTGAGAAAAAAAACATTTAAAATATAACCTTATAGGTTGGACAAGTGGTGGACCTTAACACCCAATCCTTTTTAATACAATGACATAGAGTGGACAAGTGGTGAATCTTGAGACCAAAGCTATCAAGCTACTAGGGATACTAGGTTGGACAAGTGGTGGATCTTGAATGTACATCCCCTATGTACAAAATATCATGGGTTTAGGGTGTTTCAATGGAGTCTAGCATATTGAGACATGGTGGAGCTTGCTTCGCTCCATGTTTCAAGTGGTGGACCTTCAATTATTTCCCATACCTAGTTTAGACAACCCATACACTTTGCAACTATAAAGGTTAGACGAGTGGTGGAGCTTTGTTTATTTCCATGTTTTAATGGATCCTAGCTTGGACAAGTGGTGGACCTTGGAAAAAAGTCCCCCCTGTACAACATAGCTGAGTTTTTTCATGTTTTAATGGAAGAGAGATTTGACAAATGGTGGAGCTTGCTTATCTCCATGTGGATTTTAGAACTAGCTTGGACAAGTGGTGGAGCTTTGCTTTTCTACTCTTCATAATACAATGATGTATAGGTTGGTTACATGGTGAATCTTAAGGCCAAACCTCCCATCTTACTAGAGATGATAGGTTGGACAAGTGTTCAACCTTCTATCATTTCTCCATGCCTATAATTAGACAATTAGTAGAACTAGCATCTTTCTATGTTGTCTAGAGCTGAGCTTGGACAAGTAGTGGACCTTGCTACTCTCTTCCCTTGGTTTATTAGTTTGAAGACTCATTATATATACTTGCTTAGATCTATATAATTACTCATTAGTTAGGTTACAAGTAGGTATGTAATTTGTTAGCCTCAAGGGACTTTGAATATTGAATAGTAAGAAAGTCAAGTGCTGGTTTGAAGATCTTTTGCTTATCTAAACTAGACTCTAACTCAATAATAAGTCATAAGTTCCACGAATTGTCCTATCTAGGCTCCAAAAGAGTCTTAATTGGTTTGTGCTAGATTCTAACTTCCTTGATGGGGTAGAATCCTAGAAAAATGAGGCACTATAAGTTTTACCTTAGCTCAAATGGATTTTCACTTAAACTCGACTGCAATTTGGCACTCTAGTATCTTTGTCTTGATGGAGTTTAACACTAGATACATAGTAGTGATATTTAAGCTTCATGTCTCTTCACTTGATCGAGATATGAGACCATACTTTCAAGGTCACCACTTGTCTTACCTAAAGACCAATGTGAGACATGGGAGCAAGAAAGCCATCCGATATTGTTTTAAGGACTATTACATAGACAATCAATAACTTAAGTAAAGCAAAAAGACTTGGATCTTTCACAATTAATAACTTAAGTAAAGCCAAAAAGACTTGGATCTTTGACAGTTTTTTTCAAACTAAAAAAGCACAATCTCATGCTAACAAAACTATAAATCACAATTGAAAGTTTTGAACAAGAAAAAGATCAACAATCTTATAAGAAGGATACTTTTCATTTCATTTGATGATTACAAACTAAAAGAAAGTCTCTCAAGAAATTGATAAACAAAAAATGTAGGTGACTGCTTCATTATTTTGAGCAAAAATATCAAAATCTCTATTGATTGAGCTCCATCTAGTAGTATCCTTTGTAAGATCCTGCAAGAAGGAATAAAAAGAAAGATTTGTTAGATACCATGCACATGAGTGTTCAAGCATGTGTATCAAGAATATATGACATGTCACTAGTACCTTAGGGTTGCTTTCTATCCAGCCTTAGAAGATTGTTCTCAGCTTTCACCTTATTTATATAAGCCTTTGCTGTGGTTGCCTTCAAAACTCCTTTTGTGTTACAACCCAATTGCCTAGCTAAAGTGGTCAATTGTGACGCCTTCATGCTTTCAATGGGTGTACGCTCCTTTGCCAAGATCTCTTGTATTTGGGCTCTTCTCATTTCATTGCGGTGGCTTGTGTCACTTGCATTTTCAATGATAGTTTCATCCTGTCACCTTTTGCAGGTGGTATTCTTCTTGTAAAGAACACCTTAGCTGACCAAACATCATTTTTTTGCTTCCAATACTCCATGATTTGTTTGTATTCACTATCATTTGTCACTATAGGTTGTCCATAACGATTAGAAGCAATTAAATCACGCACATCCCTTCTCTCATCAAGCTGAATCAAGTATGGCAGTAGCTCCTCCAAGAGCATATTGTCAACCATCTTCTCAGCATCAAATTGTGGTGGAAAAATGCAATTGTTTGCTGGTGAAATACATCCCTTGTAAGGAGAGTCATCAATAAGCACTGTTCTTTGTGGATCACATTCAAACCCCATGGCAATTTTGGCTAGAGGCTTGAACATTGCCTCAACGTTTGGATTGTCGGGTCTAAACAATTTTTGAGTTTGAGCGGTGTAGCAAACATCTTGCGACCAAATTGCAAAGAAAGGCAATGTATCCTCAGCTAAGTTGTTTAGTGCTGCAAGGATTTGATACACATTATTCCTAGTAGCTGTCGACCAAATTGCAACATTAAACCTTTGTAAAATAGTCTTCAAGAATTGGATGCAACCTGGCCTGAGTATAATATATCTTTTTGAATCCATTTGCACTGAGTTGTGGTGTGAGGATGGTTGAGGGGAACGTTTCAACAATAGACCATTTAAATCCAATATAATTGTAAGCATGGATTTCTCAACATCTACGCTACATGACGTAGTACCAATTGGCAATAGCTCGTGAGTGGACTTTTCAGTCTCTTTTGATGTATGTTGCATTTTTGAAGCATCGATTTCTTGGTTCTCATTATTGGAAGCTTGCTCAAGTTGCACAACACTAGACTCTAGTATAGAAATATCATCCATCTTGGGCACTTTAGAAACCATAGAATCTATGGATTCTATAGTTGTTGACTGAACCATAGGAGCATTATCCATCCCAGTTTGTGAATCTAAGAAAACACACACACAAATGGTATCTCAAAACCACTAGAATTTTATTCACCATATTTATATGTAGAACTCCTAGTAAGAAATTTATTTAAGGTAAAGTCGTTGTTAGAATCCTTGCAACCATTTTCAGCATTCGTACACCAAACACCACTTGTCTAAAATACAATCTACTAACTCAACATTTTCCATCCTACACTTTATTAAAGATGAGTACTTAAAGTGAAAACTAAAAGCCACCCTTGTTGAGGAAACATGGATACAAGGTCCACCAAATGTCCAACCTAGACTACAAGAAAATAATTAGAGATTTGGCTTAGATTTGGATTCAAAGGCCACCACTTATTCAAGTAAGATAACTCCACTTGTTTAAGACAGTAATGTTTGAAGCCCCACCACTTGTCCAACCTAGACATTGATTAAATTTTGGTAAGATTTATCACAAATCTAGAGTAGAATCAAGATTCTATGGCCAAGGTAGTCAAATATGTTAGACAACACACAAAGCATAAGAGCACTCTAGATTCTCGTTGAGCATAAACTAAACAATAATCAAATGTTATATTCACTTGAGATTTCATCCATGAAAAATGAAAATGATGCATGTACTTGAGATTTCCATCCATGTACAATACTTTACAATGTCAAGTAAAGTTATAGTCAGCAAACAACTCTTCTCCTGCTTCAACTTGACAAATAGTCTCAATGCATACATGGCCATATTCTTCTGACTTGATGTGTGAAGAGGTGCATTTATGCCAAGGTGGAAAATTTGGATCAAATGTATAGCGTACGTTGGGACAGACATTTGTACTGTGAGAACTATTTATATAGCCCGACACGTTTCCTTCTTCTACACAACCAATAATGTATGATTGATCTTCCTCTTCTTCTATGTTTGGATCCTCTAGAAGAGAATATTTATAAGCTCTTGGAAAAATTTTGCATATCTTTTTCCAGTCTTGAAATCTATACTTATGCCCTCCATAGTTTAGAATAGTCAAACCACTTTCCAGGGTAGTATGCACAAATAGCCCATAACCAGCTCCTTCAATACATGAAAGTCGCACTTCAAAATCCACACCGTTAATATGGAAAATTACATCTTTGGGAATAGGAAAAGTTGGTGTCCCAAAAGGATCTTCATGCCAATCATAGTGTGAAATACATCTAGTTTTTATATCACTTAACTCCTTTGTGTCTGCAAAAAGAAGAAAATATTATGCATAAAATAATGACAATATCAAAGAAAGATATCATTATTTTATAGTCCAATAGGTCCATTGTATGGAAGACTTAGAGTGCCTCTTACATGGTGCCTCCAAGGTTTCCAAAAAATAAAATCATTGGAAAAAAAAGGCCACTGTGTCTCCAATCTATTGCCCATTTGAAGCATAGAGAGAACCAAGGTCCACCACTTGTCCAAGCTAGACATGGAGCATTGACACAAGATCCAACACTTATCCAAGAACCCTATAGTATATGTGGTAACATGGGATGCATTGATGCAACAAAAGTAGTCTAGCCTCCTCATCCATCTCTTTTTTCTTGTAGCCTAGAGGGATTAGTTTCAAGGTCTATCACTAGTCAAAAACTACACATAGAACATTGATACAAGGTTCCACCACATGTGAAACCTATCATCTCTAGTAGCATGGATGGTTTGATATCAAGGTTCACTGCGTGTCCTACCTATACTCTATTGTAGCATAGAGATTCTGGTTTGGTGGTACTACACTTGTCCAAACTTGGCTTGTTGTTGATATCTGGAGGTAATCAAGGGTCCTCCACTTGTCCAAGTTAGGCATATAAAACAATTGCAAGGTCCACCATGTGTACAACATATGATTGATTATAGCATGCATGGTCTTATTTCATGGGCAACCATCTTCTCTCCAACATGTGTCCAACCTCGGCTCCATTGAAGCATGGAGAGAAGCAAGGTCCACCACTTATCAAAGCTATTATTTTCTCCCAGTGCTTTCAAAACCCATAATACGTTGTACATGGGGGGGGGGGGGGATTCTTGTTTCAAGGTCCACCACTTGGCTAAGATTGGATCCATTGAAACATAAAGAGAAGCAAGCTCTACCATTTGTCCAAGCTAGGTGCCATTGAAACATGAAAACCCCATAATATGTTGTATACGGGGGGTTTTTTCAAGGTCTACCACTTGTCTAAGCTATGGTCCATTGGAACATGGAGAGAAGCAAAGCTCCACCACTTTTCTAAGCTAGGATCCATTGAAACATGGAGAGAAGCAAGCTCCATTGTTTGTCTAAGCTAGGCTCCATTGGAACATGGAGAAAACAAGCTCCACCACTTGCCTATTATTGCATAGAGATTCTGGTTTGAAGGTCCACCACTTGTCCAACCTTGCCTTCATGTATGGAGATAATCAAGAGTGCAATGCTTCTCTAAGCTAGGGACATAAAAGAGTTTCAAGGTCCACTACATATACGATCTATGATGGGTTGTAGCATGGGAGGTTTCATTTTAAGGTTGACCACTTCTCCAGCTCCGCTTGTCCAACCTCAGATCCATTGAAGAATGGAGAATAAAGGTGTACCAACTCTCCAAAATAGGCAAGAAATCTCTATAAAACCCATGAATTGTTAATATATGCTATGCTGTGGAGTTTTGTTTGAAGTTCCACTCCTTATCCAAGCTACAATCCATTGAAGCATGGAACTAAGTAAGATATATCTCTAGTCCAAGATAGGATCCATTGAAACATAGAGAGAATCAAGGTCCACCACTTGTCCAAGCTATGCATGGGTAATTGATATAAGGACCACTACGTTTTCACCTATACTATGCTCTATCATGGATGGTTTCATATCCACCAATTTTCCAACCTATTTAGTAGGTTGTATTATGGGGGTTTGGTTTCAAGGTACTTCACTTGTCTAAGGTGGGTTCCATTGAACCATGGAGAGAAACAATGTCTACCACTTGTCCGAAATATGCTCCTTTAAAACATAAAAACAAGGTCCACCACTTGTCCAAGCTAAAGTTTCTCTCCATTGAAGCATGGAGAGAAACAAGGTCTACCACCTGTCCAAAATATGCTCCATTGAAACATAAAAGCAAGGTCCACCACTTGTCCAAGCTAATATAACAAATGGGTGTTGGTTACAAGGTGTACCACACTTGTCTAAACTAGTCTTCATGCAAGGTCTACCACATGTCCAAGCTATATGAGCTTGTTTTGAAGGTCTACCACACCTCTTGAAATTAGGATCCATGTAAGGTCCACCTTTTGTCAAGCTATGCATTTAATGAGTACTAAAACTAAGTAAATTGCAGTACTTAAATACCTTTCCAAGCTCATTAAGATTTTGGTCTCTAAGGCCACCACCACATGTCTAATCTATGCTCTAATTGATTACTTATGCTAGTTCTCAAAGTCCAAACATAAGCTCCCTTCTAGCAAGGTTAGTTTAAATTTAGGCTCCAACACCTGTCTAAGCTAGGTTCAATTTATGAAGCATCACCATTTAACCATGCTACGATCTAATGTATCATATCAAGGGGGTATTGATAAAAGGTCCAAAACTTATTGAGTTCAAGCTCTTAAGTAATTAAGTCTTTGTGAGTATTAAATGTTATAGTTTTAGTCTACAGATCCACCATTCAAAAACTCAAGTAATTTACTATTTACATTCAAACCTTGAATGCTTGAGATAAAAAATACAAACTCAATCAATACTATATAAAGCAAAATCTAACATTAAGAGTATCAAATCAGTAACAAGAAACACTAACATGCACAAGAAACTCAAAACATACGTGTCTCCATTTCCAAAAAGTCCTCCATTGACAGAGGATGTTGTTGTTGTTGTTCTTCTTCTCTTTGTGGAGAGCACTCCTCTGTAACAGGCACAATGTCGCCTGATTGCGAAGTGGATTGTTGAAGTCCAGCCCATTTTTCTATATCTTCATGAGACTTAACAAAGTCTAGCAGCATGGTCTCCACGTTTTTTGCCTCCTCCACACTATCAATTAAGCAGATAACTTCTTTTTTCTGTTGTATTCCTTCTTGTGCAACCAAGGAGCCATCACCAAAAACATCAACAAGCTTGCGGTCTTCAAAACAATATGTACGAATGTAGTGCTTGACCAAAGCTCTTTTTTTGGCCTCCAAATATTGCAAATCTGACATATCGTTATCTGCTACTTGAAGAAGAGAACAATCAATTGGCATGGGATGTTCCTCTGATCTTCTTCTCAGGTCTTCAAATGCATTGCCTTGTCCCAAGAAGGCAATAACTGTTAGGAATTGAATTGCTCCTTTGCAAGGAGCTGATGGAAAGTGATGCAATGCACCACAACAATGGTAGCTCAGATTATCTCCCATGGCGTGAAAGGCACATTGCAATTTTGTGAAGTTAGTGAAATCCACAAATGCAAGAAAGACAAATCCAGGATCTGTTGACCCTCCAGCAATAGCCAAGATCCCATCCAAAGCATTGTTAAATGTCTCCTCACTCCACTTCAAATTGCCTCCAACGTTTTTTGTCATATCTAAAACACATAAGCCAATAGGCACTTTATTATTGAAGTGGCGCATCAAGTAGAGATTGCCTTCCATTTGTAGGCTCACCACATAGATTGACCATGGCAAATCTCTAGGCTCAGTTTTCTCCTTTTGAAGGTGAATTGCCCATTGCATGTATTTTATTGCTCCATCTGGAAAAGCCATTTTCTTTGTTCCACGCGTCAAACTAGATCTGATCCATTCCTCGCATAGCATTAAAATTGTTTTATAAACAACATCATTGATGTTATACATTTTGACCACCTCCTCCCAGTCTTTACATGGTGAAGACTCATTCAAATTGTTGAAGCCTTCAAGAAGTGCATCTTGAATCAATTTGTCTTGCTTCAACTGCTTGATTCGATCATACATGTCAGTTGCATCACCATCCTTTGCACTCTTTGACAGTAAAATCTTCTCATCTCTAATCTCTTCTTGAATAGTCTTTACCTCTGATTCCTCAAGGCCACAAAGGTATCTAAATACAGTTGTTGGGGGTTTCTTATTCTCCTCTTCTAGATTTTCAATGATTTCTATCCAGCAATCATAAACTAAATCAGAGTACGTGACCATGTGTGCCTGTTTAGCAATCCAACTTGCTGCTGCACTCATTCTTGCCAATCGAAGAAAAGCCTAAAAAGAAATAGAGAAATAATTAAACTATTGAGCAAGATTTGTTAATTAAACACTATCAAAAAGACAAAGAAAATAACTTACATCCCATCCGGCACGAGATGCATGTCCCTCTGCAATTCCACTTGCTGCCTTTGGTGGTCGTCCTGAGAAGATCCATTGACTCCGTAAATGTCTCAATATTTGGCTGTAAGGTTGCTTGACATACAATGCCTGAGCCTCCTCATTTGCAATGGCAGATATAGCAGTTGCAACAAATGGAGGAGCATTCACAACAATGCGAGCCTTTCTAAATTTATACACGCTAATCAGTCTTTCAAAGATCTCTTTGTTGTTTTGTTCATTGTGAAGCAAAACTTTTGCAGCATAGATTGAATGCTGCCCATCAAGAATCCAATAATGATAATCTTTAATTTTTTGCTCCTCTACCTCTTCTACTGCCAAAGGAGTCCCCTTCTTTGATTTTGCATTTCGAACAGGCATCAAATATGCACATGCTGCAGGCTTGGTCGTACTCCGTGAAAATCCAAATAACACACTTTCAGCGTGTTTTTTATCCATAATACGTGCATTATAGTGATCAGGAGCAAGCCAACAATTTTGAATAGGGATATCAAATTCCCTATATTGGAAAGGAAAATAATTTATGTACTTATTCATTCCACCTGTATCTTTTTCTTGTCCTTTCATGGCCTCAGCTTCTAAAACATCTGGATCCACAATTCTCATCTTTGACATTGAACCCTCTGTTGATGAGGATGCCAAAGATGCCTTGTCTACATCCAAAATGGAACTAGTTCGCTTAGCTTCTACTTTCTGCACTTTTGCTTGCTTCTTTGTGGATGGTGGTCGTGAAGCTTTCACCTTTTTTCGTTGTAGTGTGGCAATGATGGAGCTTTGAAGTTGATCTGCTGTGATATTTGGATTTGATTCTGCAAACTTCCATCCTCGAGAAAACATTGTCTCTTCTTTGTTTCTAGACATGCGCTCCAATGCATATGCTCCTGGAGATAGTTGAAATTCTAGATTCATTGGAACTAGAATGTCAATGCATTCCACCTCTGGATGACTATCAACTACAGAGACAGATGCTTCCACAACTTGTCCAACATCTTCAAACAAGCTGTCATTCTCCTTTTTGGCAATAAATAGATGCACCTTATGAAATTGTGCACCCTCTATACCATGTATGTCCAAATACCATTTCCTAAGATCATTGCAAGTATAGTCAACTGAGACAGCAACCCTTGCAACCTGTTTTTTTGGAGCCATCTTTCCTGAAACAAAAAAAACCAAATGTTATTTTAACATATACTTTTTTGTAATGGATTAAGTTTGTGTGAATACAAGGTCCACCACTTGTTCAAGCTAGATCTAAGCAAGTATACATAGTGATCATTTAAGCTAGTAAACTAAGGGAAGGGAGAAGTAAGGTCCACCACTTGTCCAAGCTCAGCTCTAGACAACATGGAGAGATTCGAGGTCTACTAATTGTCTAATATAGGCTAACTATATTGAAACATAGAGAGAAGCAAAGGTCCACCACTTGTCCAATCTAGGGTCCATTGAAACATGGAGAGAAGGATGCTCCACCATTTGTCCAAAATAGGCTCCATTGAAACATGAAGAGAAGCAAGATGCACCATGTCTTTGAGATGCTAGGCTCCATTGAAATACCTTAAACCCATGATATTTTGTATATGTGGGGTTTAAATTCAAGGTCCACCAATTGTCCAACCTATTCTCCCTAGTAGCATGAGTGGTTTTGGTCTCAAGATTCACCACTTTTCCACTCTATGTCCTTATATTAAGAAGATCTTGGTGTTAAGGTCCACCACTTGTCCAACCTATAAGGCTATATCTAAAATGGTATTATTTACCACCACTTGGAATGCACATGATAGGTTTTACATAGGGGTGTGGTTCCAAGGTCCACCACTTGTCCAAGCTAACTCTATTGAAACATAGAGAGAATCAAAGGTCCACCACTTGTCCAAGCTAGGCTCCATTGAAACATGGACCTTAATACCAAATTATTCCTAGTAGCATGAGTGATATTTTGTACATGGGGGGTTTGCATTCAAGGTCCACCACTTGTCCAACCTATTATCGCTAGTAGCATGAGTAGTTTTCTCTCAAGATTCACCACTTTTCCACTCTATGCCATTATATTAAGAATATCTGGGTGTTAAGGTCCACCACTTGTCCAACCTATAAGGATATATCATTAAGGTTATTCTTTCTCACCATTTGGAGTGAACATGATACGTTTTACATGGGGGTTTGGTTCCAAGTCCACCACTTGTCCAAGCTAACTCTATTGAAACATAGAGAGAAGCAAAGGTCCACCACTTGTCCAAGCTAGGGTCCATTGAAACATGGAGAGAAGGATGCTCCACCATTTGTCCAAGATAGTCCATTGAAACATGGGGGTTTAAGTTCAAGTTCCACCACTTGTCCAAGCTATTATCGCTAGTAGCATGAGTGGTTTTGTTTCAAAATTCACCACTTTTCCACTCTATGTCATTATATTAAGAATATTTGGGTCTTAAGGTCCACCACTTGTCCAACCTATAAGGCTATATTTTAAAGGTTATTCTTTCTCACCACTTGGAGTCACCATGATAGGGTTTTACATGGGGGTTTTTGTTCCAAGGTCCACCACTTGTCCAAGCAAATCTATTGAACATAGAGAGAAGCCAAGGTCCACCACTTGTCCAAGCTACTCTATTGAAACAGAGAGAAGGATGTCCACCATTTGTCCAAGCTAGGCTCCATTGAAACATGAAGAGAAGCAAGCTGCACCATGTCTCCAAGATGCTAGGCTTCATCGAAATACCTAAACCCTATTTTGTACATGGGGGGTTTACATTCAAGGTCCACCACTTGTCCAACCTATTAACGCTAGTAGCATGAGTGGTTTGGTCTCAAGATTCACCACTTTTTCACTCTATGTCATTATATTAAGAATATCTGGGTGTTAAGGTCCACCACTTGTCCAACCTATAAGGCTATATCTTAAAGGTTATTCTTTCTCACCACTTGGAGTGACCATGATAGGTTTTACATGGGGGTTTGGTTCAAGGTCCACCACTTGTCCAAGCTAACTCTATTGAAACATAGAGAGAATCAAAGGTCCACCACTTGTCCAAGCTAGGGTCCATTGAAACATGGAGAGAAGGATGCTCCACCATTTGTCCAAGATAGGCTCCATTGAAACATGAAAGAAGCAAGCTACACCATGTCTCCAAGATGCTAGGCTCCATTGAAATACCTCAAACCCATGATATTTTGTACATGGGGGTTTACATTCAAGGTCCACAACACTTGTCCAAGCTATTTTGGTCTCAAGATTCACCACTTTTCCACTCTATGTCATTATATTAAGAATATCTGGGTGCTAAGGTCCACCACTTGTCCAACCTATAAGGCTATATCTTAAAGGTTATTCTTTCTCACCACTTGGAGTGACCATGATAGGTTTTACATGGGGGTTTGGTTCCAAGGTCCACCACTTGTCCAAGCTAACTCTATTGAAACATAGAGAGAAGCAAAGGTCCACCACTTGTCCAAGCTAGGCTCCATTGAAACATGGAGAGAAGGATGCTCCACCATTTGTCCAAGATAGGCTCCATTGAAACATGAAGAGAAGCAAGCTGCACCATGTCTCCAAGATGCTAGGCTCCATTGAAATACCTTAAACCCACGATATTTCGTACATGGGGGTTTACATTCAAGGTCCACCACTTGTCCAAGCTATTATCCCTAGTAGCATGAGTGGTTTGGTCTCAAGATTCACCACTTTCTATTTAAACATAGAGAGAAACAAAGGTCCACCACTTTCCAAGCTAAGGTCCATTGAAACATGGAGAGAAGGATGTCACCATTGTCCAAGATAGGCTCCATTGAAACATGACGAGAAGCAAGCTGCACCATGTCTCCAAGATGCTAGGCTCCATCAAAATACATTAAACCCACGATATTTTCGTAGATGAGGGGTTTACATTCAAGGTCCACCACTTGTCCAAGCTATTATTGCTAGTAGCTGAGTGGTTTGGTCTCCAAATTCACTTCTTTTATTGAGAATATGTGGGTGTTAAGGTCCACCACTTGTCCAACCTATAAGGCTATATCTTAAAGGTTATTCTTTCTTACCACTTGGAGTGACCATGATAGGTTTTACATGGGGTTTGGTTCCAAGGTCCACCACTTGTCCAAGCTAACTCTATTGAAACATAGAGAGAAGCAAAGGTCCACCACTTGTCCAAGCTAGGGTCCATTGAAACATGGAGAGAAGGATGCTCCACCATTTGTCCAAGTAGGCTCCATTGAAACATGAGGAGAAGCAAGGTGCACCATGTCTCCAAGATGCTAGGCTCCATCGAAAAACATTAAACCCACGATATGTCGTAGATGAGGGGTTTACATTCAAGGTCCACCACTTGTCCAAGCTATTATTGCTAGTAGCATGAGTGGTTTGGTCTCAAGATTCACCACTTTTCCACTCTATGTCATTATATTAAGAATATGGGTGTTAAGGTCCACCACTTGTCCAACCTATAAGGCTATATCTTAAAGGTTATTCTTTTTACCACTTGGAGTGACCATGATAGGTTTTACATGGGGGTTTGGTTCCAAGGTCCACCACTTGTCCAAGCTAACTCTATTGAAACATAGAGAGAAGCAAAGGTCCACCACTTGTCCAAGCTAGGGTCCATTGAAACATGGAGAGAAGGATGCTCCACCATTTGTCCAAGATAGACTCCATTGAAACATGAAGAGAAGCAAGCTGCACCATATCTCCAAGATGCTAGGCTCCATCGAAATACATTAAACCCACGATATTTCGTAGATGAGGGTTTTACATTCAAGGTCCACCACTTGTCCAAGCTATTATTGCTAGTAGCCTGAGTGGTTTGGTCTCAAGATTCACCACTTTTATTAAGAATATGTGGGTGTTAAGGTCCACCACTTGTCCAACCTATAAGGCTACATCTTAAAGGTTATTCTTTCTTACCACTTGGAGTGACCATGATAGGTTTTACATGGGGGTTTGGTTCCAAGGTCCACCACTTGTCCAAGCTAACTCTATTGAAACATAGAGAGAAGCAAAGGTCCACCACTTGTCCAAGCTAGGGTCCATTGAAACATGGATAGAAGGATGCTCCACCATTTTCCAAGATAGGCTCCATTGAAACATGAGGAGAAGCAAGGTGCACCATGTCTCCAAGATGCTAGGCTCCATCGAAAACATTAAACCCACGATATTTCGTAGATGAGGGGTTTACATTCAAGGTCCACACTTGTCCAAGCTATTATTGGTAGTAGCCTGAGTGGTTTGGTCTCAAGATTCACCACTTTTCCACTCTATGTCATTATATTAAGAATATGCGCGTGTTAAGGTCCACCACTTGTCCAACCTATAAGGCTACATCTTAAAGGTTATGCTTTATTACCACTTGGAGTGACCATGATAGGTTTTACATGGGGGTTTGGTTCCAAGGTCCACCACTTGTCCAAGCTAACTCTATTGAAACATAGAGAGAAACAAAGGTCCACCACTTGTCCAAGCTAGGGTCCAAGCTAGGGTCCATTGAAACATGGAGAGAAGGATGCTCCACCATTTGTCCAAGATAGGCTCCATTGAAACATGACGAGAAGCAAGCTGCACCATGTCTCCAAGATGCTAGGCTCCATCGAAATACATTAAACCCACGATATTTCATAGATGAGGGGTTTACATTCAAGGTCCACCACTTGTCCAAGCTATTATTGCTAGTAGCCTAAGTGGTTTGGTCTCAAGATTCACCACTTTTATTCAGAATATGAGGGTGTTAAGATCCACCACTTGTCCAACCTATAAGGCTACATCTTAAAGGTTATTCTTTCTTACTACTTGGAGTGACTATGATAGGTTTTACATGGGGGTTTGGATCCAAGATAGGCTCCATTGAAACATGACGAGAAGCAAGCTTCACCATGTCTCCAAGATGCTAGGCTCCATCAAAATACATTAAACCCACGATATTTCGTAGATGAGGGGTTTACATTCAAGGTCCACCACTTGTCCAAGCTATTATTGCTAGTAGCCTGAGTCATTTGGTCTCCAGATTCACCACTTTTATTGAGAATATGTGGGTGTTAAGGTCCACCACTTGTCCAACCTTTAAGGCTACATCTTAATGGTTATTCTTTTTTACCACTTGGAGTGACCATGATAGGTTTTACATGGGGGTTTGGTTCCAACGTTCACCACTTGTCCAGGCTAACTCTATTGAAACATAGAGAGAAACAAAGGTCCACCACTTGTCTAAGCTAGGGTCCATTGAAACATAGAGAGAAGGATTCCCCACCATTTGTCCAAGATAGGCTCCATTGAAACATGACGAGAAGCAAGCTGCACCATGTCTCCAAGATGCTAGGCTCCATCGAAATACATTAAACCCATGATATTTCGTTGATGAGGGGTTTACATTCAAGGTCCTCCACTTGTCCAAGCTATTATTGCTAGTAGCCTGAGTGGTTTGGTCTAAAGATTCACCACTTTTATTCAAAATATGTGGGTGTTAAGGTCCACCACTTGTCCAACCTATAAGGCTACATCTTAAAGGTTATTATTTCTTACTACTTGGAGTGACCATGATAGGTTTTACATGGGGGTTTGCATCCAAGGTCCACCAGTTGTCCAAGCTAGCTCTATTGAAACATAGAGAGAAGCAAAGGTTCACCCCTTGTCTAACCTAGGGTCCATTGAAACATGGAGAGAAGGATGCTCCACCATTTGTCCAAGGTAGGCTCCATTGAAATATGAGGAGAATCAAGGTGCACCATGTCTCCAAGATGCTAGGCTCCATCGAAAACATTAAACCCACGATATGTCATAGATGAGGGGTTTACATTCAAGGTCCAACACTTGTCCAAGCTATTATTGCTAGTAGCCTGAGTGGTTTGGTCTCAAGATTCACCACTTTTCCACTCTATGTCATTATATTAAGAATATGCGGTGTTAAGGTCCACCACTTGTCCAACCTATAAGGCTACATCTTAAAGGTTATTCTTTATTACCACTTGGAGTGACCATGATAGGTTTTACATGGGGTTTGGTTCCAAGGTCCACCACTTGTCCAAGCTAACTCTATTGAAACATAGAGAGAAACAAAGGTCCACCACTTGTCCAAGCTAGGGTCCATTGAAACATGGAGACAAGGATGCTCCACCATTTGTCCAAGATAGGCTCCATTGAAACATGACGAGAAGCAAGCTGCACCATGTCTCCAAGATGTTAGGCTCCATCGAAATACATTGAACCCACGATATTTCGTAGATGAGGGGTTTACATTCAAGGTCCACCACTTTTATTCAGAATATGTGGGTGTTAAGGTCCACCACTTGTCCAACGTATAAGGCTACATCTTAAAGGTTATTCTTTCTTACTACTTGGAGTGACCATGATAGGTTTTACATGAGGGTTTGGTTCCAAGGTCCACCACTTGTCCAAGCTAACTCTATTGAAACATATAGGGAAACAAAGGTCCACCACTTGTCCAAGCTAGGCTCCATTGAAACATGGAGAGAGGGATGCTCCACCATGTGTCCAAGATAGGCTCCATTGAAACATGACGAGAAGCAAGCTGCACCATGTCTCCAAGATGCTAGGCTCCATCAAAAAACATTAAACCCACGATATGTCGTAGATGAGGGGTTTACATTCAAGGTCCAACACTTGTCCAAGCTATTATTGGTAGTAGCCTGAGTGGTTTCGTCTCAAGATTCACCACTTTTCCACTCTATGTCATTATATTAAGAATAAGCGAGTGTTAAGGTCCACCACTTGTCCAACCTATAACGCTACATCTTAAAGGTTATTCTTTATTACCACTTGGAGTGACCATGATAGGTTTTACATGGGAGTTTGGTTCTAAGGTCCACCACTTGTCCAAGCTAACTCTATTGAAACATAGAGAGAAACAAAGGTCCACCACTTGTCCAAGCTAGGGTCCACTGAAACATGGAGACAAGGATGCTCCACCATTTGTCCAGGACAATCTCCATTGAAACATGACGAGAAGCAAGCTGCACCATGTCTCCAAGATGTTAAGCTCCATCGAAATACATTAAACCCACGATATTTCGTAGATAAGGGGTTTACATTCAAGGTCCACCACTTGTCCAAGCTATTATTGCTAGTAGCGTGAGTGGTTTGGTCTCAAGATTCACCACTTTTATTAAGAATATGCGCGTGTTATGGTCCACCACTTGTCCAACCTATAACGCTACATCTTAAAGGTTATTCTTTATTACCACTTGGAGTGACCATGATTGGTTTTACATGGGGGTTTGGTTCTAAGGTCCACCACTTGTCCAAGCTAACTCTATTGAAACATAGAGAGAAACAAAGGTCCACCACTTGTCCAAGCTAGGGTTCATTGAAACATGGAGACAAGGATGCTCCACCATTTGTCCAAGACAGGCTCCATTGAAACATGATGAGATGCAAGGTGCACCATGTCTCCAAGATGCTACGCTCCATCGAAGTACATTAAACCCACGATATTTCCTAGATGAGGGGTTTACATTCAAGGTCCACCAATTGTCCAAGCTATTATTGGTAGTAGCCTGAGTGGTTTGGTCTCAAGATTCACCACTTTTCCACTCTATGTCATCATATTAAGAATATGCGCGTGTTAAGGTCCACCACTTGTCCAACCTATAAGGCTACATATTAATGGTTATTCTTTTTTACCACTTGGAGTGACCATGATAGGTTTTACATGGGGGTTTGGTTCCAAGGTTCACGACTTGTCCAGGCTAACTCTATTGAAACATAGAGAGAAACAAAGGTCCACCACTTGTCTAAGCTAGGGTCCATTGAAACATGGAGAGAAGGATTCCCCACCATTTGTCCAAGATAGGCTCCATTGAAACATGACGAGAAGCAAGCTGCACCATGTCTCCAAGATGCTAGGCTCCATCGCAATACATTAAACCCACGATATTTCGTTGATGAGGGGTTTACATTCAAGGTCCACCACTTGTCCAAGCTATTATTGCTAGTAGCCTGAGTGGTTTGGTCTCAAGATTCACCACTTTTATTCAAAATATCTGGGTGTTAAGGTCCACCACTTGTCCAACCTATAAGGCTACATCTTGAAGGTTATTATTTCTTACTACTTGGAGTGACCATGATAGGTTTTACATGGGGGTTTGGTTTCAAGGTCCACCACTTGTCCAAGCTAACTCTATTGAAACATAGAGAGAAGCAAAGGTCCACCCCTTGTCTAACCTAGGGTCCATTGAAACATGGAGAGAAGGATGCTCCACCATTTGTCCAAGGTAGGCTCCATTGAAATATGAGGAGAATAAGGGTGCACCATGTCTCCAACCACTTGTCCAACCTATATGGCTACATCTTAAAGGTTATGCTTTATTACCACTTGGAGTGACCATGATAGGTTTTACATGGGGGTTTGGTTCCAAGGTCCACCACTTGTCCAAGCTAACTCTATTGAAACATAGAGAGATACAAAGGTCCACCACTTATCCAATCTAGGGTCCATTGAAACATGGAGACAAGGATGCTCCACCATTTGTCCAAGACAGGCTCCATTGAAACATGACGAGAAGCAAGCTGCACCATGTCTCCAAGATGCTAGGCTCCATCGAAATACATTAAACCCACGATATTTCGTAGATGAGGGGTTTACATTCAAGGTCCACCACTTGTCCAAGCTATTATTGCTAGTAGCCTGAGCGGTTTGGTCTCAAGATTCACCACTTTTATTCAGAATATGTGGGTGTTAAGGTCCACCACTTGTCCAACCTATAAGGCTACATCTTAAAGGTTATTCTTTATTACCACTTGGAGTGACCATGATAGGTTTTACATGGGGGTTTGGTTCCAAGGTTCACCACTTGTCCAAGCTAACTCTATTGAAACATATAGGGAAACAAAGGTCCACCACTTGTCCAAGCTAGGCTCCATTGAAACATGGAGAGAGGGATGCTCCACCATGTGTCCAAGATAGGCTCCATTGAAACATGACGAGAAGCAAGCTGCACCATGTCTCCAAGATGCTAGGCTCCATCAAAAAATATTAAACCCACGATATGTCGTAGATGAGGGGTTTACATGCAAGGTCCACCACTTGTCCAAGATAACTCTATTGAAACATAGAGAGAAACAAAGGTCCACCACTTGTCCAAGCTAGGGTCCATTGAAACATGGAGAGAAGGATGCTCCACCATTTGTCCAAGACAGGCTCCATTGAAACATGACGAGAAGCAAGCTGCACCATGTCTCCAAGATGTTAGGCTCCATCGAAATACATTAAACACATGATATTTCGTTGATGAGGGGTTTACATTCAAGGTCCTCCACTTGTCCAAGCTATTATTGCTAGTAGCCTGAGTGGTTTGGTCTCAAGATTCACCACTTTTATTCAGAATATGTGGGTGTTAAGGTCCACCACTTGTCCAACCTATAAGGCTACATCTTAAAGGTTATTCTTTATTACCACTTGGAGTGACCATGATAGGTTTTACATGGGGGTTTGGTTCCAAGGTTCACCACTTGTCCAAGCTAACTCTATTGAAACATATAGGGAAACAAAGGTCCACCACTTGTCCAAGCTAGGCTCCATTGAAACATGGAGAGAGGGATGCTCCACCATGTGTCCAAGATAGGCTCCATTGAAACATGACGAGAAGCAAGCTGCACCATGTCTCCAAGATGCTAGGCTCCATCAAAAAATATTAAACCCACGATATGTCGTAGATGAGGGGTTTACATGCAAGGTCCACCACTTGTCCAAGATAACTCTATTGAAACATAGAGAGAAACAAAGGTCCACCACTTGTCCAAGCTAGGGTCCATTGAAACATGGAGAGAAGGATGCTCCACCATTTGTCCAAGACAGGCTCCATTGAAACATGACGAGAAGCAAGCTGCACCATGTCTCCAAAATGTTAGGCTCCATCGAAATACATTAAACCCACGATATTTCGTAGATGAGGGGTTTACATTCAAGGTCCACCACTTGTCCAAGATATTATTGGTAGTAGCCTGAGTGGTTTGGTGTCAAGATTCACGACTTTTATAAAGAATATGTGGGTGTTAAGGTCCACCACTTGTCCAACCTATAAGGCTACATCTTAAAGTTTATTCTTTCTTACTAATTGGAGTGACTATGATAGGTTTTACATGAGGGTTTGGTTCCAAGGTCCACCACTTGTCCAAGCTAACTCTATTGAAACATAGAGAGAAGCAAAGGTCCACCCCTTGTCTAAGCTAGGGTCCATTGAAACATGGAGAGAAGGCTACATCTTAAAGGTTATTCTTTCTTACTAATTGGAGTGACCATGATAGGTTTTACATGAGGGTTTGGTTCCAAGGTCCACCACTTGTGCAAGCTAATTCTATTGAAACATAGAGAGAAGCAAAGGTCCACCCCTTGTCTAAGCTAGGGTCCATTGAAACATGGAGAGAAGGATGCTTCACCATTTGTCCAAGGTAAGCTCCATTGAAACATGAGGAGAAGCAAGGTGCACCATGTCTCCAAGATGCTAGGCTCCATCGAAAAACATTAAACCCACGATATGTCGTAGATGAGGGGTTTACATTCAAGGTCCAACACTTGTCCAAGCTATTATTGGTAGTAGCCTGAGTGGTTTGGTCTCAAGATTCACCACTTTTCCACTCTATGTCATTATATTAAGAATATGCGCGTGTTAAGGTCCACCACTTGTCCAACCTATAAGGCTACATCTTAAAGGTTATTCTTTATTACCACTTGGAGTGACCATGATAGGTTTTACATGGGGGTTTGTTCCAAGGTCCACCACTTGTCCAAGCTAACTCTATTGAAACATAGAGAGAAACAAAGGTCCACCACTTGTCCAAGCTAGGGTCCATTGAAACATGGAGAGAAGGATGCTCCACCATTTGTCCAAGACAGGCTCCATTGAAACATAACGAGAAGCAAGCTGCACCATGTCTCCAAGATGCTAGGCTCCATCGAAATACATTAAACCCACGATATTTCGTAGATGACGGGTTTACATTCAAGGTCCACCACTTGTCCAAGCTATTATTTCTAGTAGCCTGCGTGGTTTGGTCTCAAGATTCACCACTTTTTTTCAGAATATGTGGGTGTTAAGGTCCATCACTTGTCCAACCTATAAGGCTACATCTTAAAGGTTATTCTTTCTTACTACTTGTAATGACCATGATAGATTTTACATGGGGGTTTGGTTCCAAGGTCCACCACCTGTCGAAGCTAACTCTATTGAAACATAGAGAGGAACAAAGGTCCACCACTTGTCCAAGCTAGGGTCCATTGAAACATGGAGAGAAGGATGCTCCACCATTTGTCCAAGATAGGCTCCATTGAAACATGACGAGAGGTAAGCTGCAGCATGTCTCCAAGATGCTAGGCTCCATCGAAATACATTAAACCCACGATATTTCGTAGATGAGGGGTTTACATTCAAGGTCCACCACTTCTCCAAGCTATTATTGCTAGTAGCCTGAGTGGTTTGGTCTCAAGATTCACCACTTTTATGAAGACTATGTGGGTGTTAAGGTCCACCACTTTTCCAACCTATAAGGCTACATCTTAAAGGTTATTCTTTCTTACTAAATGGAGTGACCATGATAGGTTTTACATGAGGGTTTGGTTCCAAGGTCCACCACTTGTCCAAGCTAACTCTATTGAAACATAGAGAGAAGCAAAGGTCCACCCCTTCTCTAAGATAGGGTCCATTGAAACATGGAGAGAAGGATGCTCCACCATTTGTCCAAGGTAGGCTGCATTGAAACATGAGGAGAAGCAAGGTGCACCATGTCTCCAAGATGCTAGGCTCCATCGAAAAACATTAAACCCACGGTATGTCGTAGATGAGGGGTTTACATTCAAGGTCCAACACTTGTCCAAGCTATTATTGGTAGTAGCCCGAGTGGTTTGGTCTCAAGATTCACCACTTTTCCACTCTATGTCATTATATTAAGAAGATGCGCGTGTAAAGGTCAACCACTTGTCCAACCTATAAGGCTACATCTTAAAGGTTATTCTTTATTACCACTTGGAGTGACCATGATAAGTTTTACATTGGGTTTTGGTTCTAAGGTCCACCAGTTGTCCAAGCTAACTCTATTGAAACATAGAGAGAAACAAAGGTCCACCACTTGTACAAGCTAGGGTCCATTGAAACATGGAGAGAAGGATGCTCCACCATTTGTCCAAGACAGGCTCCATTGAAACATGACGAGAAGCAAGTTGCACCATGTATCCAAGATATTAGGCTCCATCGAAATACATTAAACCCACGATATTTCGTAGATGAGGGGTTTAAATTCAAGGTCCACCACTTGTCCAAAATATTATTGCTAGTAGATTGAGTGGTTGGGTCTCAAGATTCACTACTTTTATTCAGAATATGTGGGTGTTAAGGTCCACCACTTGTCCAACCTATAAGGCTACATCTTAAAGGTTATTCTTTCTTACTACTTGGAGTGACCATGATAGGTTTTACATGGGGGTTTGGTTTCAAGGTCCACCACTTTTCCAAGCTAACTCTATTGAAACATAGAGACAAACGAAGGTCCACCACTTGGTAAAGCTAGGCTCCATTGAAACATGGAGAGAACGATGCTCCACCATTTGTCCAAGCTAAGTCTATTGAAACATGGGGGGTTTACGTTCAAGGTCCACCACTTGTCCAAGCTATTATCACTAGTAGCATGAGTGGTTTTGTCTCAAGATTCACCACTTTTTCACTCTATGTCATTATATTAAGAATATTTGGGTGTTAAGGTCCACCACTTGTCCAACCTATAAGGCTATATCTTAAAGGTTATTCTTTCTCACCACTTGGAGTGACCATGATAGGTTTTACATTGGGCTTTGGTTCCAAGGTACACCACTTGTCCAAGTTAACTCTATTGAATCATAGAGAGAAGCAAAGGTCCACCACTTGTCCAAGCTAGGCTCCATTGAAACATGGAGAGAAGGATGCTCCACCATTTGTCGAAGCTAACTCTATTGAAACATGGGGGGTTTACGTTCAAGGTCCACCACTTGTCCAAGCTATTAGTGCTAGTAGCATGAGTGATTTTGTCTCAAGATTCACCACTTTTTCACTCTATGTCATTATATAAGAATATTAGGGTGTTAAGGTCCACCACTTGTCCAACCTATAAGGCTATATCTTAAAGGTTATTCTTTCTCACCACTTGGAGTGACCATCATAGGTTTTACATGGGGGCTTGGTTCCAAGGTCCACCACTTTTCCAAGCTAACTCTATTGAATAATAGAGAGAAGCAAAGGTCCACCACTTGTCCAAGCTAGGGTCCATTGAAACATGGAGAGAAGGATGCTCCAACATTTGTCCAAGATAGGCTCCATTGAAACATGAAGAGAAGCAAGATGCACGATGTCTCCAAGATGCTAGCCTTCATCGAAATACCTTAAAGCCACGATATTTCGTAGATGGGGGGTCTACTTTCAAGGTCGAACACTTGTCCAAGCTATTATTGGTAGTAGCCCGAGTGGTTTGGTCTCAAGATTCACCACTTTTCCACTGTATGTCATTATATTAAGAATATGCGCGTGTTAAGGTCGACCACTTGTCCAACCTATAAGGCTACATCTTAAAGGTTATTCTTTATTACCACTTGGAGTGGCCATGATAGGTTTTACATGGGGGTTTGGTTCTAAGGTCCACCAGTTGTCCAAGCTAACTCTATTGAAACATAGAGAGAAACAAAGGTCCACAACTTGTCCAAGCTAGGGTCCATTGAAACATGGAGAGAAGGATGCTCCACCATTTGTCCAAGACAGGCTCCATTGAAACATGACAAGAAGCAAGCTGCACCATGTCTCCAAGATGTTAGGCTCCATCGAAATACATTAAACCACGATATTTCGTAGATGAGGGGTTTACATTCAAGGTCCACCACTTGTCCAAGCTATATTGCTAGTAGCTCGAGTGGTTTGGTCCCAAGATTCACCACTTTTATACAGAATATGTGGTGTTAAGGTCCACCACTTGTCCAACCTATAAGGCTACATCTTAAAGGTTATTCTTTCTCACTACTTGGAGTGACCATGATAGGTTTTACATGGGGGTTTGGTTTCAAGGTCCACCACTTGTCCAAGCTAACTCTATTGAAACATAGAGAGAACAAAGGTCCACCACTTGTCCAAGCTAGGTGTCCATTGAAACATGGAGAGAACGATGCCCCACCATTTGTCCAAGGCTAAGTCTATGAAACATGGGGTATTTTTACGTTCAAGGTCCACCACTTGTCCACTAGAATTACACTAGTAGCATGAGTGGTTTTGTCTCAAGATTCACCACTTTTTTCACTCTATGTCATTATATTAAGAATATTTGGTGTTAAGGTCCACCACTTGTCCAACCTATAAGGCTATATCTTAAAGGTTATTCTTTCTCACCACTTGGAGTGACCATGATAGGTTTTACATGGGGGTTTGGTTCCAAGGTCCACCACTTGTCCAAGCTAACTCTATTGAATCATAGAGAGAAGCAAAGGTCCACCACTTGTCAAGCTAGGCTCCATTGAAACATGGAGAGAGGATGCTCCACCATTTGTCGAAGCTAACTCTATTGAAACATGGGGGGTTTACGTTCAAGGTCCACCACTTGTCCAAGCTATTAGTGCTAGTAGCATGAGTGGTTTTGTCTCAAGATTCACCACTTTTTCATTCTATGTCATTATATTAAGAATATTAGGGTGTTAAGGTCCACCACTTGTCCAACCTATAAGGCTATATCTTAAAGGTTTTCTTTCTCACCAATTGGAGTGACCATGATAGGTTTTACATGGGGGTTGGTTCCAAGGTCCACCACTTTCCAAGCTAAATTTTTGAATAATAGAGAGAAGCAAAGGTCCACCACTTGTCCAAGCTAGGGTCCATTGAAACATGGAGAGAAGGATGCTCCACCATTTGTCCAAGATAGGCTCCATTGAAACATGAAGAGAAGCAAGATGCACGATGTCTCCAAGATGCTAGGCTCCATCGAAATACCTTAAACCCACGATATTTCGTAGATGGGGGGTTTACTTTCAAGTCCACCACTTGTCCAAGCTATTATCGCTAGTAGCATGGTTTGGTCTCAAGATTCACCAGTTTTCCACTCTATGTCATTATATGAAGAATATCTAGGTGTTAAGGTCCCCACTTGTCCAACCTATAAGGCTATATCTTAAATGATATTTTTTTCTCACCACTTGGAATGTGCATGATATGTTTTACATGGGGTTTTGTTCCAAGGTCCACCACTTGTCCAAGCTAGATCTATTACATATATATTATACATACAATATTCAACTAGATTCTCTACCTATCATGTCCAGTAGCATGGATGCTCTAGCTTTAAGGTCCACCACTTGTCCAACCTATACTCTCTTATGTAAGGGAGATCTCGCTATAAATTCAAAACCTCCTCGCCTAAATTTAAAATATCCCTCCCAAATTTTAAATATCCCACCTAAATTTTAAATATCCCGCCCAAATTTTAAAATTCAAACTTTTTTATAAAAATCTAAATTTTATACCACTTAAATTTAAAAAATCCTACGCGAAATTGATTTAAATTCAAGTTTACCACAAAAAGATATCATTATACCACCTAAATTCAAATATGCAAACCTCAAATCATTATATTGTACATAAATTCAAACAAATTCAAATTAACAAGCCTAAACTGATATTAGTTTGCATAGATATGAATTTATCACACCTAAATTATGTCACCATGTTAGAGAGAGTGGTTAGAGAATTTGAACAAGGTCCACCACTTGTCCAACCTAGATACCAAGAAGGATTGAGTGTACAAGGTATTGTTTGGAGGTCCTTATAGTCCACTGGTCTCAAGGTCCACCACTTGTGGTAAGGGTCACCAAAAAGTGTATATATTCATCCAAAGAAATACACGTATTTTTGGTCTACATGTCCTAGTTTCAACCATTTATGTCCATTAGGTGTATCACTAAACAACACTACTATTTTTGAGAAACAGAAGTTACAATCATATCTACAAATGGATTAGAGGAAAATCAGCTCAGCATACATCCAGAACTCGCTACAAGAATCGACTTTAACAGATCACGCAAGTAAGTCTTCTATTCAATTTTACTAGTATTACAATGTGTTAGTTATTTGTGATATTTATGTATGTATATATACTATGTGTGCATATCGTAATTAAGTGTAATTGTGTATCTGCATTATGTATGAGTATTACAATGAAATAACACAAATATACATACATACACATAGATAACACAGACGCACACATACATGAGCATGTATTTTCAAGAGAGAGATAGCAAGATACAGAGATAGATAGATAGAGAGAGAGAGAGATAAATACCTGTTTTTAGAGAGAGGAGAGAGAAAGATAACAGATTTCACTGTGTTTATGTATGTGGAAGAGAGGAAGACGATGTATGGGAATATGTGCACGTATTTTCAAGAGAGAGACAACAAGATAACAGATTTCATTGTGGTTATGTATGTGGAAGTGAGGAAGACGATGTGTGGGATATGTGCATGTATTTTCAAGAGAGAGACAGCAAGATAACAGATTTCACTGTGGTTATGTATGTGGAAGAGAGGAAGACGATGTGTGGGAATATGTGTATGTGTGCGGGGATACTTTAAACTATGTATCTCTGTCTTTTGACGAGAGAGTGTGTGTGCAAGAAGAGTTACAGAGAACATCTTCTCTATATGGAGAAAGACAGAGAGTGAGAGAGAGAGAAATACCTGTTTTTTCTCTATTCGTGAGGTGTGCAATGTCTCCTGAGAAGAAGCTATGCCCGATCCTGCCCTTCTGGAAAGCGTTGTGTACGCTGCTGTTTCTTTATCTTGTGCGCGAACTTTCAATCCTGTGCACTCCACCTGTGTGTTGTGTACGATGCCGAGCTTGCTCCTCTACGCGCGCGTATACTCCAACTGTGTGCGATCCGTGTGCGCTTTCTGTGTGTTTGCTGCTCGCCTGCTTTCTCTGTGTGCGTTGCTCGTGCGCTCTCTGTGTGCCTAATCTTGATAGGGTTTATTAGAATGCACGTATGCTACAAGTCCATGTTTTATCATAGGATTAAAAAAAACAAAAGCAATATAAAACATTAACCAATTCACAAGCGCCAAAATTAAAGAAATCATGGTTGAAAATATGAAAAACATGCGTAACTCTATACCTAGGAATTGGACCGGACCCCGCCCAGAACAATATCCCAAATCAACCTCCCAAGCCCCGCCATCGAGAGCGCTATATTCCACATCCCATCAAGAGCGCTACCCCAAACCTCACGTGGAAGCGCTGCCTTGTCACCCCATTGTGGCATTGCCCTAAGACCCCGCATCTGGAGTGCTAAATGGGAACATTCTTCATTAGTGAAATTTTGAACATAAATTATATTAGCATATACTTAAATATAATACAAATATTACATATTAACTATACTACTAATTTACTATAGCAGTTCTAGATTATGTCCCATACTATATTTAAGGTGCCAAAGGTTTGGCCTTATGGTCCTAGATTTAGCCAAGTGGTCAACACATATAGGACCAAGTGCACACTGTGCCACAAAACTTGGCCACCACTTCACTTGCCAAAGTTTAGGCCACATGGTCAATCCTAAGTTTCCAATGTTCTTATTATGTCACCTTTTGCCTCGTGGAAAACCTAGGCTTGTTTTCACATACTCAGGCACTTCAAGCCACAATAAATTTTCATTACTCTTCGGCAACCCTTTGTTCAAGTCTTTGAAAAAACATTGTTTAAGGCCACCCTAAACCATTTTCATTTAGGGGTGTCTAAAACTAGCTTTTTGGCAATTCGAGAAGAAAATGGTCAAAGTTTTATACTTAGTTTTAACCACTTGACCAATTCAAATATTGGAAAGCAAGGTCTTGTAATACTTTTCTTTGGACATCACACATTAAAACTAGGTCCCTCACTTGTCCAAGCTATGCTCTAATACAATAAAGGGCTTTTGGTTTCAAGATGCACCACTTTCCCAACCTTGATTCCATTAAAGAAGCTAGCTCTACTTAGACATTTAATAGCAAGGTCCTGTAGCAGTTCACATTGAACATTTTCCATGGCAGCTAGGTCCACCACTTATCTAAGCTATGCTCTAATACAGTAAGGGGGTTTTGGTTTCAAATATCCACCACTTGTCCAAAATTGATTTGGGAGCAAGGTCCTATAATAGTTTGCTTTGGACATTCACCATTACAACTAAGTCCACGACTTCTCCAAGCTATGTTCTAATACACTAAGGACGTTTTGGTTTGAAGGAGAAACCACTTGTACGACTTTGTTTTTGGAAGTAAGGTCTTTACATAGTTCACCTTGGACCTTGGACATTGGATACTACAAAAAGCCCACCACTTGTCCAAGCTATCCTCTATATATAGCCAAAGGGTTTGGGTTTCAAGATTCACCACTTTTCCAACCTTTCTTCCATTAAAGAAAGGAGGGCATTATAACTAGGTCCACCAATTGTCCAAGATATGCTCTGATATAGAAAGGGGATTTTGGTTTCAAGTAATCCACCACGTGTTCAACCTTGCAAAACTCAAGGGATACTTGGACATTGGAAAGCATAGTCATATAGTAGTTGATAGGTGTAGTGGTATTACAACTAGGTCCAACCTATGCTCTCATATAGCAAGAGGCTTTGGTTTCAAGGTCCACCACTTGTCCAACCTTGTTTCCATTAAAGAAATGAGGGGCTACGTAAACATTGGCAAGCAAGGTAGCAAGGTCCTAAGGTGTTTCACCTTGGATATTGGCATTATAACTAGGTCCACCACTTGTCCAAGCTATGCTCTGATAAAGAAAGGTATTTCGTTTCAAAGGTCCCACCATGTGTTCAACCTTTCTAATATAGAAAGCCTTTCAAGGTCCACCACGTGTTCACAACCTTGAAAGACTCAAGGGATACTTGGACATGGAAAGCATAGTCCTATAGTAGTTGATAGGTGGGAGCGGGTATTCAAACTAGGTCCAACCTATGCACTAACAAAGAGTAGGTTCAAGGTCCAACTTTCCACCTTACTTCCATTAAAGAAATGAGGGGCTACGTAAACATTGGCAAGCAATAGCAAAGTCTAAGGTATTTCCCTTGGAATGGGCTCTTAAACTAGGTCCACCACTTGTCCAAGCTATGCCTCATATAGCAAAGAGGATTTGCTTTCAAGGTCCACCACTTGTCCAACCTTGCTTCCATTAAAGAAATGAGGGCTACGTAAACATTGGCAAGCAAGGTAGCAAGGTCCTAAGTGTTTCACCTTGGATATTGGGCATTATAACTAGGTCCACCACTTGTCAAGCTATGCTCTGATAAAGAAAGGGGATTTTCGTTTCCAAGCTCAAAGTGGTCAAGTAATAAAGAAAGGGATTTTTGTTTCAAGTTCCACCACGTGTTCAACCTTGAAAGACTCAAGGGATACTTGGACATTGGAAAGCATAGTCCTATAGTAGTTGATAGGTGGCAGTGGGTATTAAAACTAGGTCCAACCTATGCTCAATATAGCAAAGAGGCTTTGGTTTCAAGGTCCACCACTTGTCCAACCTTACTTCCATTAAAGAAATGAGGGGCTACGTAAACATTGGCAAGCAAGGTAGCAAGGTCCTAAGGTATTTCACCTTGGATATTGGGCATTATAACTAGGTCCACCACTTGTCCAAGCTATGCTCTCATATAGAAAGGGGATTTTGTTTTAAGGTCCACCACGTGTTCAACCTTGAAAGACTCAAGGGATACTTGGACATTGGAAAGCATAGTCCTATAGTAGTTGATAGGTGGCAGTGGGTATTACAACTAGGTCCACCACTTGTCCAACCTATGCTCTCATATAGCAAAGAGGCTTTGGTTTCAAGGTCCACCACTTGTCCAACCTGCTTCCATTAATATAGCAAGGAGGATTTGGTCTCAAGGTTCACCACTTGTCCACACCTATGCAAACCTTTTTCATGTTGTAGCATGATTTTTTGTTTGAAGAGTATTTTTCTCTATAACTATGGATTTAACAATGTAATCTTTTTACTTACAGGATGGACTTCGAATCTGGGGAGAAAGTACATATGATACTTGACAATGAAATCGTTGGTATTGGTTGTGTGTGTAGAACAGATCTAGATTCCACTTGTGGTGGTACAAAGATAGGGCTGGGAAATGTCTCCATACTAGTGGAGGAATGCTTGAAGGATGTGGTCCTACCTTTTCCTACAATGGATACTTCTCTCATCTCTCCAAGGTCTCATTATGGAGTGCTGTTCGATGGTCAAAGCTTCTTTTGCAATCTTTTGTATTAAATGGGAACTTAATTGATCCACAGGAAAGCTACAATGCTGATAATGGTGAGAAGAACAATTCTCTGATCCTCTAGTTACAGATGCAATACCTATGACAAGCCCAGAATTTGAAGCAATGATTCGAGAGTCTTGGAGAAATCAGAGGGTCCTTTTAAAAGATGACACAATGATGCAAACCATGAATGAAGGGACCATCTTATATGTATTTCCACATGATTATGTCAACTTCATTTCAGGAACTTGGTCTGATTGTGTGGGTGTGGGTATTGAAAGAGAAAATGCAAGCATTGATGATGTGGTTGAAGTGGGTAGCATCACTTTGCTAAAGTGGCCATCAAGCAGACAACAATGTTGAATGGGAGCCCATTACAACGCTTTGTTCCTGTTGATGGCATGCATGCTACATATGAGGATGTATCCACCGATGACAATGTTGAAAAAAACTTGATGGGAGTAATGTTGTCCAGTTGTCAAGGAAGAGACGATACACTTTCATGAACAGGACTCAAAAATCAAAAGCAGCACACCAGCTTCGACTTTTTACCTTTCAAACAAATCAATTCAAAGGGTATCATGCATTGATTGTTGTGCACAAAAATGTTGCCAGTTTGCAGATCGTGATATGGTGACAAGGTTACGACAACAGTTTTGGGGAGAGTCTCAAAAATCACGCACTAATTATGTTTATGATGTTCTTTCTATATGTTATCAGAAAGATGAGAAGTCACGATACCATTCAGGCTAAATGGCTCTATTGTTTGTTGTAGAGCATGGTATGAGCTACATGGAATACCAAAGACATCATTTTATCGATACAAGGAGAACTTTGAAAATGGTGTGCGCCAATATGTACATGGGAACACATGTACATTGAGAAGGGGACTTCAACATACTAGTTTAGCAAGAGCACTACTAAATGAGTTTGTGGAAAACACAACTCTGAGAAGATGCCACATAGAAGGAGAACACTGCTTAGATGGCTCAAGAGAGACTCAATTGGTGATTCCATCAACATACAAACAAGTGGATATTTTATGTGAAATCAACACGACACTTGACCAAATGGGCTATGAGAAGAAGCTATCCCAATCTTCTTTTGGTAGAATTTGGAACAAAGAGTACCCACATGTCACTTTAACAAAGACGAGTGAGTTCTCTAAGTGCAATATTTGTAGCTCAATCAAGGCAAGGTTAGAAGCTAAACCTTCTCTTGAAGAGAGAGCTCTTCTCTTGAGGGAGAGAGAAGTTCACATGGCACAACAAAAGAGTTGCAGAAGCCTATATTATGCATGGCGCACGTATTCAGAAACTCAACCACAAAATATGTATGCATAATCCATGATAAGATGGATCAAAAGAAGACTGCCATTCCTAGATTACGCATTGTTCCCAAGGTGTGGATTCAGGATATAATCTGCAGGTGGCATTGATTGGCATGATCACTCATGGACATGGAGAAGGTCATTACGGACACTTTGTCTTGAATGGTTTGTGGCCAGCTGATCCAAATCTTACAATTGGCTCAATTGCTAATTGTTTACATAACCTAGAGAGGATAGATAAGCATCCTCTTGGTGATCTAGTAACAAATGGACTTCCAAGGAGCAATATTTCACTACTACATGCTTTGAACTCAAGGGATGCTTTGGACTACCATAACTTGAGTGATGGAAAAGAGCCCATTGTGCAGTCGTCAGAAATTGCAGAAGAGGAATTGGGGTCAACATTTCGCAGAGATTGCCAGAGAACTTGTTGCTACAATTGGATAATTGTGCAGGGGAAAACAAAAATCGATACTTATTTGCCTATTTGTCAATGCTTGTTGCAAGGGGTGTTTTTCAAAACCATCCAGCTGGGATTTTTAATGGTTGGGCATACACATGAGGACATAGACGCCATGTTTAGTAGGTTTTCAGAGAAGCTGAGAGTTACACACAAACTATACTTTGCCACATTTGATGGATACATTACGAAACAGCTCATCTTCATCTCAGCAGCTTCTATTTTTCTCACAAATTCCCCGATTTCAAGCAATATTGTGATGGCTATCTTTGTGATGGACAAGACATACTTGTTGGACATTCCAAACCGCTTCAGTTCAGGTTCTTCATGCAGGATGAGACACCAATGATGCAATATAAGGCACATGTAGGTGTATCAAGTTGGAGTGGAAGTATTCGCCTTTGGAAAACAGACACAGAAGGCAAAGCCAATGTTACCACATGGAGATCCACCTCTAGTACAAATGGCGAGTATGTCAAGGCCCACGAAGAAGTCATTTTGGGGCTAAAGAACTATATAAAATTTTGGAAAAATTTAGGGAATGGTTCAAGTATTCCGCGATATTATAGACCCGTGATAGATTATTGGAGTAAGGTAAATTGAAGAGATTGGAAAAGCAATCATATCAGAGGGAGTCTTGTATGAAATGTTTTGGCCAAAAACTCAAGAATATTCTCACCTACAAAGCACTACAATGAATTTGCAACAAGGAGCAAAAAGATTCCTAGGCCTGAAGAGTTGAACGATCATTTTTGTGGGCCTCAACGAATAGGCCAAGGGAAGAGTTTGACCCTATGTCTGATGTGCACCAAGGTGACCTTTCTTTATGCTTGTTCCGAGTGACACAGAAATCTATCCAGTGTGGCTTGCAATGGCTTTATCTGACATTGATAATGAGCCTACATCACCAAACTACAGAAAACTCTTGATTCAATATTGGGCACCTTGCGCGAGAAAAAGAG
>NC_140932.1:39881998-39930729 GCF_014529385.1 Adiantum capillus-veneris
TTGGTGTTTATTAAGTTCTTGATAGCTTGTCTCCGGTATTTTTATCAATTTAGCCAAAAATCCCACATCTGTTGTAAGAGGCGACAAGGTGGAGAGGACTCCCCTGGCCTTAAGACAGTGATTGGGGTGGTTTTTTTCTTGTGATGTGTTGTGGTGTAATTTACTCAGGCTATGTTGAACAAATACTAATCTCACTTTGATTGGTCAGGACAGATTTGTAAGAAGGCATTAGTGCAACAAGCACCCCCTTCCCCCTTCTCTCTCTTTTTTACATGTATATATTAATGTTTGCTTGATCATTAACGATACACTTCAAAGCAGCCCGACACCATCTCTCTCTCTCTCTCTCTCTCTCTCTCTCTCTCTCTCGTGTTTTAGTGTGTGAGAGTGTTCCATTGGTGTTAGGGTTAGTGTAAATTCCTTGCTTGTTTGTGGTTGCTCTAACATTCTCCTCTTTTGCGTCCTAGTTCGCTCTTAAACTAGGTGGTGCCCCTTGTGTAGTTGGGATTTGGCTAGGGGTTTGTTGTTTTGTTTGTGTTGTGTTGTGCCCCAGCCCAATTGAGCAGCACGGGAGCCTTGAAGGGTGTCTAGAGGTTCTCTTCTTGTTGCCCGCCCCGCACTGCTTCACTACAAATCTCTCTTCTTCTCTGAACGAGGTAAACAAAACCATCCCAACATCCTTGAGCCCCCGTTGAGTGCCATCCACACCATTGCCTCCATTCGTCTTAAGCTCCCACTTTCTATGCTGTGAGAGGGACGTTGGGGCACTAGAGAGGAGTCTCATCGACTTTGCACCTTATACCCTCGTCAAGTGCGAGAGAGTGAGTACTACTTGAGTGCTCAGCTTTTGACCACATTAGTTCCTTTTTTCCCCGTATATTCAGCCATGAGCTTTCCCTACATACCTTCCTCTCCCAACCACGATGTGGACTCTCTATTGTGATACTCATTTCAGCCATTTTTGAGCATCGAGAGTCACTTATGACCTGCACTCAGACCATGTGACATGTTCATTTGGTACATAGGTCATATTTGATCGCCGAGGATGATAATAGAACTATCTATCTATCTATCATTCTCTCTCTCTCTCTCTCACACACATGTAGAGAGAGAGAGAGAGAGCGAGAGAAAGAGAGAGAGAGAGAGAGAGAGAGAGAGAGAGAGAGAGAGAGAGAGAGATTCATGTGAAGAGAAATGTTAATGTAAATGAAAGGTTATATCAACGTCTTTAAAAGGCCAAAATGACCTATGAGATCAAAAGATTGTTCATCATGTTTATTCTAGTACAATGTCAAGAGAACGTAAAGATAAGAATAAATGAGGGTGCCCAGAGTGGGTAGGTGTGTAAGTCTAACCTACAACATCATCATCATATTAGCATCCTCACCACATTATACATGAGCTCAAAACATATGGAAAGGAGTACAATCACGTGAGGGCTAACAATGTGCACAATTAGAAAAGGAGACAATGTTGATCTACATCCATTGAAACCTATCTGGGTCTATGTAGTATGGCCTGAATGTCTTCCATGGTCAACTCTCCAAGGGGGTAAGGGGGTCGATGTCTCTGAGTGATGCACCTCACCTTTGCAATACTCATAACATTTGCCTTTGCAACACTTCTCATAGAGAAAGTAGGTACATTGAATCGAAGATATGTATAAGACTTTACATACTTAACTATCTCATGTCTATAGGTAAAAATAGGTGTTGATCTCTTGACTCATTGCGTTGTAGTATTGAACATCATCACCTTTGTTTTTCTAAGGTTAACCCATGGTCATGTACATAAGCACTTTCAAATGCATCTAGATATCTCTGAATACCCTCTAGAGAGTCTGAAATAAGCACAATGTCATTGAAATAAAGCAATAGAGGTATCAATGTGCCTGGCAGTTGTGCTCCTCTTCCCCTGCAATTCTAAACAAAGTTGGAGAAAGTGGGCATCCCTGCTTCACTCCAATAATAGGGTCTGAAAGACTCTCTATTGTTCGTACCCTCTCTATAAGTGTCTCTATTAATGTCCATCTTTTATATAAAAATAAAGTCAAGGCTCCAACTAATTTTTTTGTCACTAGTTTTGTACCTAGGCTACGTATTAATTAGCTTGTAAAAACTTTCAACTTAAAAATGAATTTTTTTCAATGTAAAAAACAAAATTAATTTAGAATCAAGATAAAGAATTATCTTGATTAAGAGTTGAAAATTTTATGATTATGATATTTATGAGTGAAAAATATTTGCACTAGCATTATAAAAATATAGAATGAATTTTTTTCGATGTGCTTACTTTTACATACTTTGTGGTACAATCTTTAAGAGGAGCATTAACATTTTTTTTGTCATGATTTTTTTCTCTAAAGAGGAGTCCACTATGTAAAAATAATATATAGCACATGCAAACAAGATGTATTTAAATAATCCCTTACATGTATATTTTCAAGTATTATATGTACCCGTTATGTATGCATTTTTGTAAACAAAAACTAGCCGTTGTTGTGTTTGGAAATTTTCACTTTCTCAATTTAAAAAACCTTTATGTTTGTACATTTTTTTTAAACGTACCTAGTTATAAATCCCTTATTTTGTTCGCACATGCTATCTTACATATTTCCCAGTGAACTCCATAGGTCTCTCTCTCTCTCTCTCTCTCTCTCTCTCTCTCTCTCTCTCTCTCTCTCTCTCTCTACTTTTTGCTCCAATTCCATTGATTGAGAAAATGAAGGCCCTCGCCATGACGCTCCAAAGAGGACAAGTTCACACTATGTCCATTGTCCATGGTCCTACAAGGATCAAGTCCATACATATAGCTGTGGTGACATGCATGATCTAGAATTTTGTGGTGTCATGCTTGAAACTAGATAGGCACAAACATCTGCCAACACACAAGCAATGAGCAATACAATAACTAAATTGTCAAAGCTGCCACCTCCAAGATGCCATCCTTGAGTTATTCTTATTTTACTTGGTCCGTTTTGGCTTTCTAAAACAAGCCTTACACAAGAAACGAGTTAGGAATACGTTTGAAAATTTATCCTTTTTGGCTTGCCCAAAGGGCTAAGGCCATAGTGATGAGTTCCCTTTTTCCTAATGAAAAAGGAGAGTGTCTGAGGACACGGAGAGAGAGCTATGTGGCTAGGTGTTGTGATGTCGTGGCATAGTGGTGAGCTTTTGTAGTGGTAACAGTGCAATGACAACCTCAGAGCTAGAAGGATCCAACACATACTCATAAGAGCTCACAGAGTAGGACCTTTACAAACCCATGATTCTTCTAGAAACGCCAGCGTCAGCACCACCTTCCACAACTCAAAAGCGACCAAGCTGTACTACGAACACTTTGCCAACGTACTCACTCTGCGGATGCCCTTCTAGAATTTCCCTTCACCATTGCTCTACATTCCTTGTTTCCCATTCTTATATGATAGATTTCTCAAACCTACATCCCTCTCTCTCTCTCTCTCTCTCTAATTATAGGCCAAATATGCTATTACTAATATAGGACACCCATTCTGTCGATTATGATTGTATGCTAAAGCAGAGGATGATGCTTTCTTTTAATGATAAGAGAAATCTTGAGCTACCCAATTCTAGACAAGATTAACTCGGGTTGGGTAGATCGCACGAGGATCAAGCTGAGGAAAATTATGGCCAGAGATAATGCTCGTTGCTAAAGTTCTACCATTAAATCTGGCTGATAGACAACTCTTGTCTTGATTTGTTGGATTTACATTTTTGGTGATGCTTACTATGGATTGTGGATTGCTTGATTATCATGCATGAAGGGCTCAAATGAGATCTGTTGAGAAATAAGCAGTAGCATGGATGTTTGTGCACATATCATGTAGATGCATGAGGCCGTTTGTGCACAAGGTTGGTGATAAGAATCTGGTGCATCTGTTTATGTTGATAGTGAGGTAGATCTCATGTGGCTAGTTGATCCTCCACAACCTTGTGTGCGGTGCCAACTTCCCCCCTACTCTATGCTTACTTTTTGAGAGCCATACTTTCTATGTTTTAACTCATGTTAGTGCTCAAGCTTGGAACTTTACCTTTATGAATCTTATACTACCCAATGGTATTTTTTTTCAAATTGATGTTTAATTAGTAATTAGTTTGATCATCTTGTCCATTGCATGCAAACGTCATGTATCTTTTTGCTTTTAGAACGACTTTTTCAACTCTTGAAGGAGTAAACAACGAGGGTCCTTCTCAAGGTGAAGCCTTTGCTAGCAAATCTTCACCATAAGTGAGTGCGATTGAACAAGCAAAAATTACAAATTGTGTCAATATTAGTAGTTACCGTGGTTAATATGCAGACAATGTCTACCAAGTAACTATCAACGCATCATTCTTGTCTATAATCTATATAAACTATACATGAACATTTTTATTTGTATTGCTAAAAAGATCAAAGTTCTAGCAACAAAGATGGAAATTAACTCGACCTTTTTTCTATTGATCAGTAAAAAATATCTTAGAACTCTCTAGTCACTACCTTGAAAGTGCACGCCTCCTGATTTAATCACTTGTTAGACTCCATAAGTAATCCTTAGTAAAGGGTTGGATTCTGGGTGCATTTTTGGACGATTGGATAAAGCTTGCGGATTAATGTCACATGGCAAGCTAATCATAATAAGCTTTTTTATTTATTTCTTTTAAGCCCTTATTAAAGGGTGTTGACATTTGTGTACCTTTCTCTTTGAGTATTGTATCAAACATTAATTTTTACGTTACTAGAATATACTAAATCTAAATAACTCATTTTTACATTTTTTACCAAAAAAGATAATATTTTATTGTAATACCGATGTTTGAAAATACTATTGTCACTTTCTATATTATCTCTCATCACAAAGAAGCCTCTGATTATAAAATGCTTCTCAATAGTCTTATGTAGGCCAAAGTGAATTTTCACCTTGTTATAGTTTTTAATATAAATTAAAAAATTAGAAAACTCCATATCTCTCTCTCTCTCTCACACACACACACACACACACACACACCTCTCAAAACATTTTGTACTTTTTGTAAGGTCTCCATCTCTATACCATAAAGAGTATAAATTTCTTCTTTCTTTTATTACATACACAAGACTCTCTCTCTCTCTCTCTCTCTCTCTCTCTCTCTATATCTCTCTCTCTCACACACATACATACATATACATACACACACACACACACACACACACACACACACATATATATATATATCTCAAGTATTTATACTAAGGCTCATTTTTGGCTATCGAAAAAAAAGCCTTAGGCATACTTTCAATGTTGTCAGTGATGATTGAGACTTAATTTAAATATTATTTAGATTTTAAAATATTAATAGATTTTTTAATTTCACCTCTCCATGTTTTTACTGATGATTTAAAATATTAAATAGATCTTTTAATTTCACCTTTTTTTCATATTCTCACATGGCTTGACTTCTCTTGCATTCTATTCTCTTAGAATACTAAGTGAAGCTTCACCTTCCATAATTCTAGTACATTTTACACACACACACACACACACACATTATATTAGAGCTTAAAATTTTCAAAGAAGGAGAAGACATCCACTTGTCATACTTTGGTTGACTTCAAAAAAACCCTAGAAAACAGCAAAAGTGAAGGGCAAGAAGATTTAAAATGCAAAAGTAAACGGTAACATTGCAGGGATGAAAATCTTTTTGGCATTGGAAGTCAAAAGACATTCTATTTTACATAAAATCAATGTAGTAGTTTAACTATAAAGTAAATATAGTAGTTTAAGTACACATAATCGAAAAAGGACAATTTTGGTGTCGATTTTGTTATTTAATGAGAACTTGATTTTTGAAGATGTATATGGATTTGTCTTTTCAAGGGGATTTTTTTGAGACCAATATTCATATATGTTTTAAAAAAAAATGTGTAAAAAGTATTGACCATTAGGTCCCTATGCTACTTTCTCTCCTCTCTCAATTTGTCAATTATTGTAGTGAGTGTGTGTATGTACATGCACGCACATGATAGAGACACTAACGAAAACTCAAACATTGAGTATTTTTATATAAAGAGGGAGGGGCTTGCTTGCTTATGGCAAAGATGACCTTCCATAGGCTAGCTCTATATGCAGCTCAAGTATGTCACGGAGACGGACACACACACACAGAGAGAGAGAGAGAGGAGAGAGAGAGAGAGAGAGAGAGAGAGAGAGAGAGAGAGAGAAGTTGGAAATGAGAGGAGGTTCATGGGGATAGTCCACTGTCAAATTTGGTAGGAGCACATCTGCTTGCATGGATCACCTTTTGGGATGGTAGATAAGCCACTATCAACATGCACATGCATGCGCACGTGTGTGTTGTGTGTGTGTGTGTGTGTGTGTGTGTGTGTGTGAGAGAGAGAGAGAGAGAGATATTAGAGGGGCACCGGTCAACAAGCAAAAGAGAGTAGAGAGAGGTTTTGTGTATGTGTGTGTGTATGAGAGAAAGACCAGAGAGGCGCTGATGAACGAAAGGAAGATAGGGGAGAGTGAAAGAGAAACAAAGAGATTAGAGAGAGGTTGATTTTTTATAACAACGCACCTCAAAGTATCTTCAATTTATTGTAAAATATGACCAACGTGATTTTTCTTGCAATGCAAGAGTGGGTCCACTACTCACACACACACACACACATAGATAGATAGATAGAGGGAGGGATACAAAGAAGAAGAAGACAAGTTCTACCTTCAATAAATCTCCAACAATGGTCCTTTTCCTTAGAAGAAAATTCTGATTACAATTATCCCACATCTAGGCAATAAAGGGATATTGATCTGTGTGTGTGTGTGTGTGTGTGTGAGAAGAGACAGTTTTTTATTACTTGAAAACAACTCTAAGAATACCCAAATGGTGATGATTCTAAGGGCATTGAAGAAACAACATGGAACTCTGAGAATGGAGTACAACTAGCTACATGGGAAAATTGGAAAAAACCAAAACCAAATGAAAAACCTCTCTTTGGGAATTAAAATTTTCCCATGAAAAGCTAAACTGAGAGAGGATGAAAATATCCTTAAAAAGATAAGCACTTCCACCAAAATCACACTCTGCAAACTCTCTCTGTCTCTCTCTCTCTCTCTCTCTCTCTCTCTCTCTCACACACACACACACACACACACACACAAACACGCACACACGCACACACATATATGTGTGTGTGTGTATGTATACACACACACAAACATATACGTGCGGGTGGGTGGGTGTGGTTGTGTGAGAGAAGAGAGATGTATACACACACGCACGTACGTGTGTGCATGCATAGAGACACTCATGAGGAAAATTTCTAATGTAGAAGAAAAACCCAAGGGATCTTAGAGATTAATCCAACAAGTGAAACTCAAGATTTGTTACTTTAAATTGAGGAGAGAGAGAGAAAGAGAGAGAGATCATGCTCCCATATAATTAATTAGAGTGAAAGATATATAAATATATAATGTTTCTCCCATATCCCATACACACACACACACAATGTAGAGACATATACATACATAGAGAGAAGAGAGAAAGAGTATTATCATCAACATAGTGATAATATGAGCTATGGAACCAAATAAAAAATGTCAAATGCTTTATGCTACGTTGGTTAATGACTCTCAATGCCTGAGGATGATGGAGATGACAGTGGCAATTGAGCATCCATGAAGTAGGTGGGAGGCTAGAAATGTGAGGAATGGAAGTTTGAATGTGATAAAAAAGTTGAGCACTCAAGTAGGGTATGAAGCTAAGTCTATACTACATTAGTGATGCATATAGAATGTTTGCATATGTTGCCACCTTGGGGGGAAGACTAGGAAGGAGAGTGTCATAGAGTTAAGCCTTGCTGTCAATTAGCCGCAGCAACATGCAGGTCACATACTAGTTTATATATATTTATATATCACACACACACATATATATACGAGAAAATCATGATAAATGAAAATAAAATCAATGAATTATGTGAGAACTTAGTGCAAAATTTTTGCTAGTATCTATATAATATATTTTTATATATAATGAGCAAATCATGGTAAAAGGAAGTAAATCTATGAAATATGTGAGAACTTAGTTCATAATTTTTGCTAGTATGTATGTATATATATATATATATATATATATATGAGCAAATCATGGTAAAGGGAAGAAAAATCTGTGAAATATGTGAGAATTTAGTTCATATTTTTTGTTAGTATTTTTTATTTGCTTCTTTGCAAGGAGGGAACTCCATCGTTTAATAAAAGAGACATTCCTAAACAATGCTTCACCTTATATAATATCAACTAAACTTAACCTAATGATTTTATCGGTTTCAAATTGTTTTAAAAAGTCATCGTGATCCTTTCACTTTTTATTATTATATTGCAAATATATCAATATCACCATCATCGCTCTCCCTCGACTTCTTATTGGTCTCACTTTTGGAATTTTTGTTAAAGTCTTTGTCTAATTAATCATAAATTTTCCCCTTTAATCTCTCTCTCTCTCTCTCTCTCCAAAAAATTTACACGCTTTGTAGGTTGTAGCTTGCTTAGCCCAAATGTCTACCTTTCACTAAATGTTTACCTTTCGCTTTGTAGCTTGCTTAGCCCAAATGTCTACCTTCCAAAAAATTTACACGCTTTGTAGCTTGCTTAGCCCAAATGACTACGTTTCACGAAATGTTTGGATGCATCTATTTCATCCAGGTCACACTCCTCCCTTTTGATTGGCTTGTGAAATAAAAGTCAATTAATTGATTGAACTTGTAGGTTTGCAATCAAATTGTACCATCTTCTTGTATGGCACATATGAGAAGGGAGCCCAAAGTGGGAAACGCCTACTACAAAAATCTCTCTCTCAAAGGAAAGCTCCACAACACTTGCACAAATCATGTAAAAGCCACTCGAACCTTTTTGGACCACATAAGAAGTCCTTAGTAAAAAGGATTGCATAAAGCCTTCAGATGAAAGCCACGTGGTAAACTAATGATAATAAAAATTTTATTACTATTTTGTTTAGGCTCTTGTGAGAGGGTGTGGAAATTTGTGTGCTCTCTCTTTAAATCTTTAAAGAGAGGCATTGAGTATTGTATCAAACACAATCTTTTTCACCCAATTTCACTTTGTATTGTATCAAACTCAATCTTTTTCACCCTTTTTCACTTTGTTCTTTTTTTCAATTTTGTTACAATGCTTCCAAGCAATGTTGGGAAAGGTGTGGCTCAGTAGCTTAGCCTTGAGCTGATTGTAAATCAAGACTAGCCGATTGCGACCATGGTAAAGTGAAGAAAAATCGGTAAATTATACAAGGAAATAGTTCAAATATCCTAAAAATTCTACTAGTGTTTCTAGTTTGCATCTTGGCGAGGAGGAAACCTAGCCATCTAGGAAAACGACTTTCCCAAACACTTCTTCCAAGTGTTTTTTCAATCATTATATTTTATGATTTTGGAATATATTGTAATCTAATTAGTTGATTGTGACACTTAAAAAAAAACATAATATTTTTTTGTGATACCGCATGTTTTAAAATATTAGTGTCACTTTCTATTTTTATGTCCAAGGAAGAAGCCTCTTATTATGAAATTCTTTTTGATAGCCTTATGTATACCATAGTGAACTTTTACCTTGTTTATATTGTTTAGCGTAAGAGTACCACCATAAGCCATATATTCTCCAAAACGTGTGTTGTTGTGGCCAACAAAAGCATGGCCATTGGGTCACACACATACACATATCTGAAGGTGTGTGTATGTGTGTCTGTGTGTGTGTTTCTTTGCACAAGTGAGGAGGGTGTAGTTTAGTTCTTGTAATCACTCGGGAAGATGGTAATTTCCTCTCTCTTTCTTAATTTCCTCTCTCTTTCTTGTGAGATCTTGATATCAAGATCTCACATGAGATCTTGATATCAAGATGGCAATTTCCTCTCTTTCTTATGAGATCTTGATATCAACACTTATCGAGTAGACCTTTGATATCTAGTTGTATTGTTCTTATGAAAATAAAAATTATCTCTCTCTCTCTCTCTCTCTCTCTCTCTCTCTGCGTGCATGTGAGCGTGCACAGGCACACACACACATGCACACATGCATGCCTGCATACACACACATATACACAAATTTTTAAGTTATGGACTTGTTGGGTAGATATTTGCGATGTTTCTTAGTGTATAAGAAGAGAAAACTATAATAATCTTTTAGTGTGGTAGATCAGTTATCATGATTCCCTCTTAAATACCACATTTGAAGTTCAAGACTTGTGAGATAGAGCTTTGAGTTATCTTGATGTGCTTCTATGACATTAAAATCTCTCAATCTCTCTCTCTCTCTCTCTCTCTCTCTCTCTCTTCTTCAAGTTCTGGCTAAGTGGATTTTTGAAATCTGTTCGAATTCTTTTTTTGTTGGGTTGGAATTCTCTCTCTCCCATCTCTCTCTCTCTCTCTCTCTCTGCCTATATATATATATAGGCACACACACACACACACACACAAATATATACACATGTTGTATGATGCATGGAAGCATCGAGAGCTGTAATTTTTTGAAGTTCTTTAAGTTAAAGCATCAAAGTAGATTCACCCTTTAAATGATACATGGATGTCTCTCTCTCTCTCTCTCTCTCTCTCTCTCTCTCTCTCTCTCTCTCTCTCTCTCTCTCTCACACACACACACACACACACACACCAATGCTCCACGAGGTTGTAATATATTTCAACAAGTGTGCCCTCCTCTCTTAGCTTAGCATATCCTTGCGGTGGAGAGAGAGTGATCATGGATATATTGGACATTCAATCTTTTTACATCCTCCTGGCCCTTCCATTTTGGGGCTATTTGAGATTCCCAATGTTTGCAATAATTCAAGATTAAATGTATTTTTATCGTTCACATTGTAAAACTAGGCTAGATTCCAAATTTGCATTGAAGAAGATCGACAAAATTTTGTAAGTTTTAGTGTGAGATCCATGAATTCCTTAAATTTTGACCTAAAACCTCAAGTGTGTTTTCTTGTGCCCTTATTTATTTAAGAATTTCTTCAATTAGAAAAAATATTTTTGACAAGCCTAACTCTCTCACTCTCTCTCTTAAAACACGCTTATGTTATCGCACATTAGATGTAGGTAGTGCCAATCTGACTCCAAGACCATTGGACTTTGGCCCTTTGCACAAAGCTACAACGTACAATGTTCACATCTCACTGCTATAAGGACAATGGTACATGGAGGTGCCAAGTACAAGGTTTTAGCTCAACATTATGCGATGCATGAAAGCTTCAAAAATTTGGTATTTTTTGAAGTTTAAGTATAAATTTCTAGGGTAAGTGTACACTTGTGTAGAAAGAAAAGGGAAGTTCTTCACGACCTTCAGAATGCAAAGCAGAGCTACCATAAACATTATAAATATAGATGGATTATTAAGTTTTTTTACTTTACTTTGCCAAAACTCACACTTCTATCATTTATTGATCATTCAGTTTCTACCATCTTGGTAATTATCGTTCACTTTTGCATTTCAAATTTAATGTTTGTTAATGTTTTCTTTAAAATGAACCAGAGTGTGACAACGTGTAATTTTCAATACCTCAAGGCTCGACTTGATCTTGAGGTTGATTTGTAATTTTATGGTGTGCTTAATACAATTCACTCACAAATTGTGATTTTTGCTAATAATAAAGCATAAAAGGATTGGCTATCAAGGAACAAGAGGAGAAGATTTTGGTCGAAATAGTCCTCCCATGAGGTTGTAAAATATGATGAATCTTGAGTCCAAACAACCATCAATGAAGGCACTTTTGTGCTTAATATTGATCTTCTTAGCCATCTTGTTGATGCCTCTACACCAATGTGAAACACTAGTCAACTCAAAAAGAAGAAATGAGTCCCCTTTTGATAACTAGGAATGTTCCTCTTGGGGATCTGTTTTCTCCTTTTATTTGTGTCGATTTTCCGCAAGCTAGCTATACTCCCCGCCTAAGGGTGGCTCCCTGCTCCCTTTGTTAGCTTATCTATGTGATTTGGGTTAGGAACTATGGTATATTGAGATGTCATAGCTCGGTGTGAGCATGGATTGCTATGTATATTTTTTTGGTCTTAATGCAATTTTCACTCACAAATGTTGATTTTGAAAAAAAAGAGATACAAAGAATCATCTTTCTTAGATTGCTATTTTAAGATGATGGCTTAGGATTGAGAGCAGTGTAGGGTATGCAAAGATTGGAAGTGCACACACATTGCGTGATGCATTGGAGGGTCAAGCGCTTGGATTTTCTAAAGCTCTCTAGGATAAAATCTCTCTCTCTCTCTCTAATATTAGACCTTGCCATCAAGACTCATCGAGTATATCTTGTATGTTTTTCTAGATTGTTCTTGCATTGTGAAAATAAAAAATCCCTTTTTTTCTCCTTATCTTTCTCTCTATCTCTCACTCTCTTATCTCCCTTGGGCTCTCTCTCTCTATCTATCTATCTCCCTCCCTCCCCCTCTCTCTCTCTAGCATTGTCTTCTCACTTTGAATGACAAAGAGTATAGGGCACAATTGCTACGGAAACCTTAACACCTCAAAGGGACAAAGGTTTGGATTAACAAGGAGTTGAGGACAAATAAACTAAAGATAAAAAAGAATGATATGAAGAAGATGCATGAAGCCCGCAAGCAAGGGAAACGGGTAGTATATCAAGGTGGTAAATCCTATCATTCAAGAGTTTTGAGCTCCTAAAGAGTCTCTACCTAACCCTCCTTAGGTCTTTTTTTTTCTTCTTTTCCTATTTACCACAATGATTGCATCTCTATTGCACCCTCAGTTGGTAAGTGAAATGTATATGATGGCTTCACTTAGAAGAAACAATCCAATGTAATGTTTTTGTGATGGTGCCATGTATCATCTCTTACCTCTCTCTCTCTCTCTCTCTCTCTCTCACACACACACACACACACACACACACACACACAAAGTTTTGAGTAATAGACTTGTTGAGTTGATGTTTAGGACCTCCCTTAGTGAATAAGAAGAGGAAAATTTAATCATCTTTGAGTGTGGTAGACTGGTTATCAAAATTCCCTCATAAATACAATGTTTGAAGTTCAAGGCTTTTCAAATAGAGCTTTGAGGTTTTTTTATGTGCTCGCATGACATTAAAATCTCAACCTCTCTCTCTCTCTCAATTTTGGCCAAGTGGATCTTTGAAATCTATTGGAATTATTCCTTTTGTTGGGATGGAATTCTCCCCCCCCCCCCCCCCCCCCCCTCTCTTTCTCTCTCTCTCTCTCTCTCTCTCTCTCTCTCTATATATATATATATATATATATATATATAATATACATATATATATAGAAACAGAGACACACATTGGACGATGCATGGAAGCATAGAGAGCTCCAATTTCCTAAAGTTCTTTAAGGTAAAGTATCAAAGTCGAGCCACCCTTTAAAGGACACATGGATGCCAGGGCTCACCGCCCCCCCCCCCCCCCCCCCCCCCCCCCCCCTCTCTCTCTCTCTCTCTCTCTCTCTCTCTCTCTCTCTCTCTTTCTCTCTCACACGCACACACACACACATCAATGCTCCATGAGGGTGTAACATATTCTTAATAGATGTGTCCCTCCTCTCTTAGCTTAGCATGGCAGTGAGAGAGTGATCATGGATATATTGGACATTGAACTTTTCTACATCCATCATGCCCTTCTATTTTGGGGCTATTTGAGATTCCCAATGTTTGCAATAATCTAGGATTTAACGTATTTTTCCAGGCTAGATTCCAAGCTTGCATTTAAGAAGATCGACAAAATTTTGCAAGTTTTAGTGTAAATTCCTTGAATTCTTTAAATTTTGACTTTAAATTCAAATGATTTTTATTGTGTCCTTATTTATTTTAGAATTTATTCAATTAGAAAAATGTTTTTGACAAGCCCTATTCTCTCTCTCTCCTCTCTCTCTCTCTAAGACAAGGGGAACTAGTACCTTGGAGAGGCTGCACGTGATGGAGCACAAGCAGAGTGATATACAAGAGACGAAACATCCTGTGAATGTGGGAAAACAAAACTAAGGAGAATAGAGAATGGACTCCAAAGATCAAGACATCATTGCACCCTTTTATTGGCAATGATGATACTTAAAAATGGTGGTCTTGACTGTTACAAACCTGGCTCTCAGCACTGGGGATGCATGATGGAATGCGAGCACCATATGGTGCATGGCGAAGTTGGAGGTAGCAGAGAGGTTAGTTGAGGAAAAAAATCAAGACGATGCAGCCACCGACAACGTCAATCACCAACATCGAGAGTAGCCCAAGGTAGCATGGTGTCGATACATTAAATCCTAGCGTGCTCATGTTGCCTTTGCAAGGGAGTAGTGACTACCTTATGTGCATGGAGTGGTCGTGACTAGTAACTCAACCATGGTGTGGTGGATAATGGAGAAAATGGTGATGTTCCCAATGCTAAAATGCCCAAGCTTCAAACATGATGCCATGAGCTCTCTAGCTTGGGGATGTGCATTATGTGCTTAGTGGTGCTTAAAATGTAGAGTGCATGGAGCTAGTGTGTTCCTCCTTCACTTGCGCCTCCCTTTGTGCTTAGCAGAGGCCTCTTTATATAGGCTTGAGAGGTGGTCCTTACCTAATGGTCCTTGCAAATATCCATTGGTCGTTGTAGAAGGTCTAGATACCTCTCTAGTGAGAGATATATATAGAGAGAGAAGGTAGAGATAGAGAGAGAGGAAAGAGTGGGTAGGGAGAGGTTTTTACAATCCACTAGCCACTGGCTAGCTATTAGGGAAGAGTGGAGTTCGGAGAATTTACAAGGGTTTTGTTGATGGTTCCGGTGGTTGGTGTGAGGTTTAAGGCTGCCAGAATTGGTAGTTGTTGCGGGAAGACGAGATGCTACGTGTCGCTTCCTCTTGACGCCTTTCCTTGTTTTGGTGTCGGCGGCGTGAGAGCTGGTCGTCTTTGCCGATAGTGTTGATGTCGTATTTTCTTTTGCCCTTTTTTAATGTGGTTGTGTATATGTATGCGTGCAATGTGTGTGCATGTGTGTTTGTATATTTATGAGTGCATTTATGCATGTCGGTGCTCATAAGTGCGTATGCGCGTGTGTGTGTTTATATACGTGCGTGTAGCATGCTGTGGGTGGGTGTGTGTATGCATATAATTTGAATGTGGGTGTGTGTGTGTATCGAGAGTGTGTGTGTGTGGGAACGAGGGAGAGAGTGATTATATATATTTTTTATTTATTTCTTTAAAAAAAAAAAACTTGCCTGGCTTGAACCAGGAGCTGGAGAGAGAAGGGGGGCCTTCGGGCTGCTCCTGGCGGACAACGAGCGAGGAAGGGGGGGGCGGGGGGGTTATTGAGGTTCAACGGGGCAGGGTAAGGGTAGGGTTTATAAGAGAGAGAGAGAGAGAGAGAGAGAGAGAGAGAGAGAGAGAGAGAGTATTATTGCTAGCCTTCGGGTTATTTACACACACACACACACACACACAAAGAGAGAGAGAGAGAGAGAGAGAGAGAGAGAGAGAGAGAGTTGGAGAGTGAGAGAGAATGAAATAAAGAGAGAGAGAATGAAAGAAAGAGAGAGAGAATATGCTACGTGGACAACGAGGCCTCTACCTTCTCTGGACCTACTTCAATCTCATTTTCTGAAATCACATGTCCAAGTAGCTTCACTCTTGGCTACGCCAAATGACACTTCTTAGGGTTTAGCTGACCCCGCATCATCATACCTGGCAAAAGTCATTTCAAGCTTCTAAACATGCTCTTTCTTGAACTGTATACATAGAAATCATTTATGAACTCTTTGACAAACATTCCAAGAAATGGGGTAAGGACCCAATCCACTTTTCTTTAAAAATCTCTAGGTCCATTTGTCAACCCAAAAGGAAGGCATCAAAAGTAAAAACAACCCCATGGAGTGATAAAAGTAGTATTTTTTCGGTCTTTAGGAGCAAGGATAAGTTGGAAATACCCGGAATAGCCATCAGAAACACTGTATCTTTCAAAGCTAGTCACTGCATCCAAAAGTTGATCAATGAAAGGTAAGGGATAAGGATCTTTCTTGGTCACTACATTCAATGGCTTTTAATCAACACAAACTCTCCAACACCCATTTTTTCTTGAAGTGACTACTACAGGCCTCACCCATTCAGCATTATCAACTGGCACAATGAACCCTACATCCAAATGTTTATCCACTTCTTCCTTTAGAGCACTCATTTGCTCCTTATCCATCCTTCTTAATTTCTATCTTACTAGTTTGGCCCCTTCAACTAGTTTAATCCTCACAAGGTCTCCAAAAAAACCCCTTATTTATTGATATGAAGTGATGAAAAGATTTGGAAACTCCATGTGTCAAATCAGTAAACATGTTTTGAATCAACCCCTTCTTCACTTGCAATTCTTGTTTAGGTTGCATCAACTCCTCAAGTTTCTCTAAATGGCTCAAAGCATTGGAATCCTCTAACACTTGCAACACTTCACCAATTTCTCTTTTCTCCTTGTCCGATAGCAAGAATGAAACTTTGCGGAGGAGTGTTGGGAGTTCATTAGAGGCTCTTTCTCTGGATTTACTAATGACTTTCACTGCCTCTTAATTTTGGGCACCATATTGTCCAAAAGTACAATCTACTTTCCTCCCAGTCAGGTCTTCCTTGAAATTGTAAGTTGTTTGACCTTCTCCCAAAGGTAAATCTACTACTTCAAACCGTCTACGAATTCTTCTCTTCCTCTTAAGTTTTTCCTCTTTCTCTTTCTCTTTCTCTTTCTTCTTATTGATACCTAGAGCAGTATAGCCTTCCCCTCTCTTTTGCATATGGGCATCGTATCTTCTTCTTTCTTTTCAATCCGCACAATACCCACATGACCACCAAAGGTTCAGATTTGATTTTCCTATTTACCACCTTGATCTCCCCGTATATCCACTGCATAATCATTAGATCTGTTAGGAATCTGTTAAGGAAGTGGAAACATATCACCTCCCATACTTGTTGGCTTTGGACAATATGTGCTGATATGATCAAGTTTACCACAACTATAATACGTAGGGATGAACCTCCTTTGTGGCTCAAAGACACCTTGTCCATGACTCGCATTAGAATTAGGATGAGCTTCAGATGACTGAGCCATTCCTCTACCACGACCACGACCACCTCCAAGAACACTGAGCTGCATTTCGTGCATCATGGTCATCATCTCTTGCATATTTTTTTGTAACTCTTTAGTGTTTGCAACTCTTTGAGCTCTACCTTTGCCTAATTTCTCTCATTTTGGCCACCATTTCCTTGAACATGGACCACTTTCCCATACTCATTGAGTCTTTGAGCTTTCCATTCTTTCTCCCTGGTGTGATAGTGACTGCTTCCGAAAGGTAGCTGGACTTTTTAGCTCATCTTTGAACTTCAAACTTCCTTTAAGTTTTCCACAAAACGGTCCCTTTTTAACATGGTTGGAGGGATTTCATTTCCCAAATCTTGGGCCCATTTATCCCATAAATGGGTACACTACATGACAAAATTATCAATGTTTTGATTAGCCTTCTAAGTATACCCTAGAATTTCATGCCAAAATTCATCGGGTACTTCAATGGATCTGTAGTGTGCCAAAAAAGCCTGATTTACATGATTGTAGTCCAAAACCACCCCTAGAGTTTGTGCTTGTACCACCTCTTCATAATTTTGTAACGGAACTTTTGCCTCATCCTGTAAACTGTATTGCAACAACCACAATAATATAGCTTGATCGAATATATTTTGTAGTAAGAAATTAACTTCCAATTCCTCAATAAAAGTCCATGCATTTTCATTAGGCAATCCATGAAATTGTGGAAACTCGTCCGCCATGTTTGATTGCCACAAAAACACTTACATATGACATCAAAAGTTCAAGGGATATCCATGGATCGCTTCAGTACCTAATTCACCTCACATTGGGTAGCCCGACCCCCACTGCTTGGCTTCACAAAACCTCATGACCCTCCAAAGACTACAATCCAATTACACAACCGCCTCAAGTGTTGTCCACAATTTGCATAGGCGGTTGTCCACAAGGACCCACATCCCCTTTACATTCTTTGCCTACAAGATTGACATATTTCACAAGAATTGGAGCTTATGAGCACTTCCTCCTCTGTGGGGGCATCAAAACAATGTTAGCGTGCAAATGACAAGGAAAAGGAGTGCCTTATAGCCTTGCACGAGTCACACTGTCGGAAGGAAGAACTATTGCACCACTGAAACCACATGTGATAAGCACCTGTAAAGATTTATGAAGAACCCTTCTAGCATGGAGCACACGTGTAAATAAGAGAAACCAAAGACATAATGGTGTAGCTCGTCTTGAGTAGATATAAGTAGAGCATCCACATGCTAAAAATAGATAAAAGATAAGAGAGTTATGGTCACACAATGTTGGGGGTGTACTCTCACTTGCTAGAAAATGAGCTCTCTAGAAAGTGTGCAGGTGTTGCAGCTATAAAATGGGGCCTCTTTTTATCTCTTATCCCCAAATATTTTCTCTCTCTTCTCAGTCGACAAGACTCTCCTTGTAGGCTCGTTTCAATTGGTCCATTTTTTGTCTTTTTTGGTAGAAAATGAGTTGTAGATAACTTTTGACCCATGGGAGGGGTGTGTGGCAAGTGTCCAAAGGACCAAAAAGGGAGCCAAGCGCCTGGGTAGGCTGGTGGGAACCCAAAAATGCACCGACTTCCTCTCGCTTGGCCCACGAGCCCCCATAGCCAAGCCTTGAGAGAGGCACTTATTCCCCCTCTTATACCCTTTGCCTTGGGGTGAAAGCATGACTAGGTGGTACACTTTTACGGGTTGATTACTAGTTTTGAATAGCTGCACTATTAGACGTGGTGCACGAAAAATCTTTGCAAATTAATTCTAAATCTGGTGCCAAATATCTTTTTAGATTCTCCTCTTCAAGAGCTATCCAATGATATATCACACACCTTGGGTTCTTCTATCTTTGTCAAACATATTACAACTATTAATTTACCAAATAGTGATGTCTTGGACACAGCTTTGGTGTCCAACCAGTCATGATTTCACCCCTTGAGCCCAAGTTCCCCTATGTTGGATTATTTCTTTCCACATGGAGCCTTCCTCCCACACTTCTCTAACTCCCTCCTTCCCACCAGAAATTTACAGCTTTTCCCATTCTCAGGACCAACTTCCCAAGATCATACTGCACTGCTCGGGCCACCAAATGCTGCACCGTAAAGCACGTCTTGGAGCCCATTACTTTGGCTATCTCCAAAAAACTATAAATCTCAATATTTCTAATTTTAGATCATCAAGTTCATCCAGTTTCCTTTGTCGCATGCATCTACAACCACTTTCTAAGTCGACACTACCCACTTCGGACGCACATAACTCATGATGTACAAGTCCGATTCACAAGCTATAAAGCACAACTCAAAATAATTATTGAGAGCCATGTTTTGGGACTCGAAAAACCCCAAACATAAGTACACAAGCCTAGAAAAACCAAACCTTTGTACATGAATTTCTACATGGTCACTCTCGAGAGTCGAAGCACTATGTACACAGAATACATGAGGTTAGTTTGCAGCCTTTTTGGCATGATCTAATGACTTTGTGCTCATCCACAAAATGCCTAACACCGTAAGCAGAGGCCATTGTGTATGTATTCAGGGAGCACTGACTAGGGCCGAGCAAGGCATCCACACACACTCGCTCCCCCTTGAATCTCAGAGAGTCACCCAAAAGAGAAATCGACATCTCTGCATAATTGACAGAGGAGCAAAAGAATTTGATTTTTTCTTTTGTGACCCTTTAAAACAAGTTGTGTCTACAAGCCCCTATTCCCACTGCTGAGCCTCGACCATTCTCCTCCTCCTCCCAAACCCCGAGTTGCTAGCAAAGAGAGCAGCTGATTGACAGATATAAACAAAAGCTGATATATATATATATATATATATCAGAGAGAAATAGCGGTTGCATGTATTTGGGCATATCCAGATTCGAAATCAAAATTCACATCTCGTCTCCACCTCCAGACTCTTTGATATTGAGTCCAATTTCTTCGGCTCCGACATCACCATTGACTCAATTTCTTGGCATTGAGCCTACTTACTCTCGAATTCTGTCATCAAGTCTTTTTGCTCTCAGTTTTTCACATCGACACCACTGTTGGAGATCGAAAGAGAGAGAGAGAGAGAGAGAGAGAGAGAGAGCAGAGAGAGAGCAGAGACTCTACAGTTTCTTCGACAACCGCTCCAAACTCTCCAATTTTGACACACACACAGTGTGTGCACTTCTCGGCCTTTGATATCGACTCGATCTCATGCATGTCCATTCTCAAGCATTGAGAAAGAGAGAGAGAGAGTATCGACGACGTCTTCGAGCATCATCTATGGCTATATGGCTAGCCACTCCCATCCGGCGGTGGGAGATGACTTTGAAATTTGCGATTAGAGCCATTTCAAAACTAACTCTTACATTTCGGCATCGACTCCCGCTACTACCGTTACAGGCAGATTTTTTGACATTGGACCCAAGAGCGGTTTCATGCGGCTGATGTTTTCCCGGGATCTGCAGCTCTACTTGCCACACGCACGGGTGAGGTGCCTTACCATAAAGGAGTGACACCCGGTATTGGCACCAAGTGCACCAATTGTGCTTTACTGCATGATTTTCAGCTATGACACCTTTGGCGGCTATTCAACTAGCACATTTTTGCCTGGCGGCATAAATTGACACATAGTGACACTGACATGCAGGTTATAAGTTATAGGGGGGTTTTCAACCCATTCAGACATAGATTCTTAAGGTTTTTAGACACAGTGATCTTAGTGGAAATTTGACAGTCATTTGGACAACTAATTCTTTCCGGACAGATGCATTTTTGTGTGAGCACACCTAGTGCTACTGAGTGAGAGCAGATATCCCCACAGGGATCACTTTTATTGCATGCAAAAATTATTGGCACCTGTTTGAGCGTGGTTCACTCATGTACGTTGAGTTGTGGACACTGTCACTGTACTACGTGTGGAGCCATTTTTGGCTATTTTGGTATTTTTTTTCTCGTCCATTTTTGAGACTCAGACTGGAAGATCCCTTTCTGAGACTATGACTAGTCTATTTGTGTTTGAATTAGCCTTTTGGAGGTTTGATAGTGCGAGGTTTTCTTTGAGCTGGGGTGTGCTCAAATGTTGAGACACCTTCGATGATATAAGTAGCTATAGTTCCCCTTTATGGTACCCTCACCATAGGAAAAGTATTTGGATAGTTTCATATGCTTTTGACATTGAGTTGGCGATCACATTGGTAGTGAAAGTATCTGTTTTTACTGATGCCCAATTAGTGCAATTGGCACATTTATGCGTATTTTGAGTTGAGTTTTGACTCCTCCTACAAAGGAGACTTTGTCTGATTTCCTTCCCGTGAGTTGCGACTTTCATTGTTGGCACCTTTGAGCCTACTTTAGTTGAGATTCTACTCCCGATACAAATTTTACTCTACCCAAATTTCTACAGCTTCTCGCCATAGTTTGGAACCTCTCAAACCCTCTTGTCCATGATGGATTCTTCTTAAGAAAAGGAGGAATATTTCATTTGCAAGTTTGATGGCAACAACTCAACCATGTGGAAAGAGCACATGAAAGACGTTTTGACAAACAAAGTCCTATCAGAATCGTAGAAAGAGCGTGCAAAGGATGATGACTATATGCAGCTTCATTGGAAGATTTTAGATGCGATATCCATGGCTACGATATGTCTACATCTAGCCGAGTCAATGTTTTTTAGTATCATATGGAAGACAACAACCAAGGAACTTTGGGATAGCTTATGTTTAGCATGGAAGAGCAAAAGTGCATCCAACAAAGTTTTTCACATGAAAAATTTTATGAAGATCAACATGAAAGAAGGTAGCATAGTTTTTGGTCACTTAAATGAGTTCAACTCCTTGTTCAGTAAGTTGACATCTCGGGGCTTTAAGGAGTTTCACGATGAACTAAAGTCTATATTCTTGTTATGATCTCTACCGAGTTCATGGGACATCTTTTTCATAGCCATTGGCAATTTGGCTCCAAATGGCAAGTTAGTGCTCAATGCTGTCACAGATGCGTTGCTCACCAAAGGTATTTGATGTAAGTCTCTTGACGGTGCTAGTCATGGAGATGCATATATGGATGGCAATTCAATGAAGGCAAGAGGTGGTGACAAGAAAAAATACAAAAGCAAAAATATTGAGAAAAATCCTTGTAGTCCTAGCAGACACGTGAACTCAAGTAGAGACCGCACTACCAAAAATGTCATGTTACTATTGCCATAAAAAGGGCCATTTACAAAAAGTATTGTCACAATTTCCTAAGAGATTAAAAAAACATGCAAACATAATTATGGCAAAACGGCAAAAGTACAGTAAAGATTAAGGAGCTCAATGTGGTGGAGTCTCCCATACCTACCACTATAATAGAGGATGCTCTTCCTCCAGTGATGGACATTATGCCAGTAGATATTCATGCAGAGGTGATAGTAGATCCCTTGGATGTTCTCATTTTCACTTCAGATCTCACTCCAAATGCTTTGGTTTCACAAGATGAGGGTTATGCACAGAATTGGATTCTTGATTTTGGTGCAATTTTTTTATGTCACACCGCATAGGGAGTGGTTTTCCTCTTATGCACCCATGCATGACATAGTCAAGCTTGGTGATTTATTTGAGCTTGAAATTATTCATTGGTGATGTGAAAATTCAGATGCATACTGGCACTACTTTTGTGTTGTAGAATGTCACACATGTGCCCAAGCTTACAAAGAGATTGCTTTTTATAGGGCAGTTGGATGATCTTGGCTACACGATGATTTTTGGTAATCTTTCTTGTCTGATCTACAAGAACAACCTTGTCATGATAAAGGGTTGTATAAATGGATCCTTGTACTCTATGTCTGTTTTGAGTGTCGATGAATAGTCTATCTATGTTGCTGAGCTTCCATCTACTGAGTTATTGGCATAGCCGGCTAGGGCATATTAGCCAAAAGGGAATGAAAAAACTTCAGTGTTTTGGCTACTTACCTGTGTTAGATTACACGGACTTTCCATTTTGTGAGAATTGTTTATACGGAAAATAGACTAGGTTGACATCTTTACCAATGAACAAGAAACTATGCGAACCCTAGACTTAGTTTACAGTGATTTGTGTGGTCCAATGCCACATAAAACTCTAGGGGGGACAAAGTATTTTCTCACGTTGATTGATGATTCTACCAGAAAGGTGTGGGTGTATCTCCGTAAGAGTAAGGAAGAGGTATTTTCTATGTTCCAAAATTTCCTCACCATGGTTGAGAACCAATCAGAAAAAACTCAAAGCTTTTCGCACGGACAATGGTGGAGAATACGTCTCAACCGAGTTCAAGAATTTTCTCAATCAAAGAGGCATTCATCGCCAGTTTACTGCTCCATACACACCTACACAAAATGGGATAGCTAAAAGAATGAATCGCACGATTCAAGAGCGAGTTATTTCTATGATGTCTATGGCGAAGCTTACTCCAGAGTTTTGGGGGAAAGCTATTCTAACAACAATGCACATCATCAACAGGTCACCTAGTTCTTCTTTGAATTTCAAAATTCTAAAGGAATTATGGACTGAGAAAACACAAAGCTATGAGAATTTATGCTTATTTGGATGTGAGGCACATGCACATGCTCCCAAATAACTTGGTTGCAAGCTCGATCCCAGGTCACACAAATGCATTTTTATTGGCTATGGTGCAAATGGAGAGATGGGCTATCATCTATGGCACCTAGAATCCTACAAAGTCACTTGTAGCTCACACGTGATTCTCAATGAATCAAAAATGCACAAGAAGCCCATTGAAGAAGTTGAGTACAGACGCGTTTATTATGAGGATGTAACCTCCAGACCAATTCAGTTCGATAGTGTTGCAGATAATCCTCATGTTCAAGACACTGATATTGCTCCGGAGAGAGCAAAGTCAACAGTCAGGCACTGAGATTCTTTGTAAGAGTATAACATGCGCCCAAGCGGTTTGAGCAGGGTATACACCACATTTTGGTCACTAATGGTGGAGAGCCAATCTTCCATAAAGAAGCTATACAAATGGACAATAGCGTTAAGTGGAAGCAAGCTATGCAGTTAGAATACAGTTTGATTGTGGCTAATGAGACATGGGATTTGGCTGAACTACCAAAAGGTAAAAATGCTTTACCTTGCAAGTGGGTATACAAAAACAAGTATACAGTGGAAGATCCTGAGCCTAGGTACAAGGCTCATCTAGTTGCCAAAGGTTTAAGCAGCAAGAAAGGTGTGGATTTTGATGAGATTTTCTCTCCACTAGTCATGATGACTACACTTTGCATTGTGCTTGGCTTCGCTGCTATCCAAGACATGGAACTTGTTGAACACATCATTTCTTCACGGGGATCTAGATGAAGATGTCTACATGAAACAACCAGAGGGTTACATATGTGAAACCCAAAAGCCAATGAGGGAAGAATTGTTTTGTAGACTTAAAAAGGCACTTTAGGTTCAAGAAAGTGGTATAAAAAAATCGACAAATTAATGTAGTCTCAGGGTTACATAAGACGTCAAGAGGATCATTGCTTATACACAAAGAGGTTAAATGATGGTTTTTTAATCATCTTGATCTTGGATGTAGATGATATGCTTATCACAAGCAAATCAATTGAAGAGATCAATCATTGAAAAAGATGCTAAGCACTCAGTTTTCCATGAAAGATTTGGGAAATGTCAGTCACTTTTTTGGTATGCAAATCAAGAGAGACAGGCAACATGGAACTCTTGAATTATCTCAAGAAAAATACATCCACAAAGTCTTGCACTGGTTTAGTATGAAGGGGGGGAAGTCACAGAGTACCCCAATGCAAGCATGCTCCAAACTTAGCAAGGAAGATTCTCCCAACACAGTTGGCTGAGAAAGAGGAAATAGAAAAAGTTCCATATTCTTCAGTAGTTGGTAGTTTGATGTAGGATGTGGTAGCCAGAAGATCAGACATTGCACATGCAGTAAAAATTGTTAGTAGGTAGATGGAAAATGCTGGAAAGAAGCATTGGGAAGTAGTGAACAAAATCCTCATATACTTGAAGGGTACAGCTAGCAAGTGTTTACGCTTCAAAAATAGTCATGCATCTATTATAGGTTACACGGATGCGGATTATGTGGGTTGTGTGGATCATACGAGATCCACATCTTGCTATGTGTTCATGTTTGCTAGAGCAAATTTCTCTTGGAGATCATGTCTCCAAGACTGCACATCTTCATCTACCATTGAAGCATAATATGTTGTTACGTCTGATTCAAGCAAGGAAGCCATATGGTTAGCTCCTATAGTGGGAGATTTGGGCATTCACGAGGTTCCACTATTGCATTGTGATAGTCAGAGTGCCATTGCTTTGGCAAAGAATTCGGTGTTTCACTCGAAGTCAAAAAGACCTAGATGGCACATTGACCGAGCGAACCGGACTGGTGCGGAACGACCCCCTCTGAATCTTCAATGGCGAATATCTTGGCAATCGAAACTCAGATCACTGATCTGAAAAGATCAATGCACTCCACAAAGTGAACACTTCAAGTTCATGCAGTCATTTCAATTTTATCCCCTCAGCTGCAATTGCCCAATCCGGTATAGATTTGCAATTGACTAAACTTCAAACTGCCATAACTTCTTCATCGTAGCTCCTATCGATGAGCCGTAAAGACAGCTGGTAGAGCACTTCAAGCACTATAGTTTTATATCATAATCTCCCACTTGTGCTCACTTCAAGAATACTCCTTTGTAGCATGATTAAGGCATCTATTGGCCCTTTTAGCCGCATCAAGCATACATTAATGATTTAACTTGGCCTGTTTCCAAGACATGATCACTGACCTTTAATCAAGTAATCTTCCAATAAGCTTGATGTGCATTTTTCTAGAATCGTTCTTAGCATGGGAGTGGAGCTGCATGACATCCACCCCCTCTGAACTTGCACAGCCTCCGGTCTGTGCCAATTGCACTTCAATCTGCATCTGCTATAGGTACCTTGGGCTCTTTGCCATCATCAGACGCACATACCTGGTAAATAGATGAAAAATGAAATAAGACTTATACCCTATCATCAATGTTTTAGCTTAATCATTAGGTAGCTGCCCATCAAAAATCTTTGAACTGTATCTACCGTATCTCCAAACCATTCAATTATGGAAAACTATTTTGTGACCCTTGCCGAACTCAAGTGCTCTCTACTTAATGATGCACACGGCTTGACCATTAAGCTCGCTTTAGGGAAACCTGTCAAGCTCAAGTATACCTTACTCTGTCTACACACGGAATGGTCATCAATTCCTTTACTTCAAGTTTTGGTAGCAGAACCAACTCAAAAGATGTGAAGATACTTCATCAATTGTCCAAAGAAGTCAACTGGAAGACAGCCTTGTAATTTTATTGAACACATAACCAAGAACTCTTCTGACTTACCATAATATAGAAACCAAAACCGTGTACCATGCAGCTTGCTACAACAGATAGCTGATTCTCTTCAAATCTGCAACTTTGCACTTTAGTAGCCCCCAAGATCAAACGGGAACCCAAACATTTGCCCCACTGTGAGCACTGCTTAAAAAAAATTTCACCATTCCCCACGATCATAGGAAAATACAAGAATTTTAATTAATACAGCATAAACATAAATTAACCCACAAATCTTCATGCAAACCGCATGTATCATATGGCATATAAGTCAATTGCCCAGGACCATGCATGTATCTGTCACCTCCTGGGTCAAAAGCTAGCTCATAATCTCTTGCATCAAAGGGTTACATCAGATCCCATATAGCATCAGGTAGCACTAGATACTTCCATATCCCTTGTGCAATTGGCTCATCCAATTGTCGATCATCAATAAGAGGTAAAAGCATTGGTAGTGCACCTTCACTCTCACTAGTATTGGAATTTGGATCATGCATATCTGGATACATCAAGTCTCTGGAAAAACTCTCTTCATTAGGCTCGTAAGATGCATCATAGAAAAATTCTCTATCTTGTAGAGGCTTAAAATCAAGCAAAGCATCATCTAATGACTGCCTAATTTCATCATCTGTTGCATCTGAACAAACTAACTCATGCATGAATCTACATTGATTGGTATCCTTAGCATCTGTATTTGAGAACCCTTCCAAAGCTTCATCCAATAAGCACATAAGATCTAGGTCCAGCGCTTCAAAAGATTCCTCCATTTTGCACATGTCAAGCTGCTCTAAACTAAGATTTTCACATATGGCATGCATATTAAATACTGTTGTAGACTACTCTCTATGTCTGTCACCCTCATCCAAATATCTTTGCACTTCTGTAGCACAAAGTTCAGCATGCACATGAAAAAATTCATCTAATACCCTGACTGTATCATCAACACAATGAAACCAATCATATTCAACACCAAGAGATTGTACTTCACTATGCACCCCCTCTAAATCAGTATCAAATTGAACATTAGGCAAAATTTGGACTCACAAAGGGACCCTTTAAGGAGTTTGACTTTACCTCTCTCTACCAAAATGGGCGCATGGATAAATTTTTGCAAACAAACTCCACAGTTGGCAGAGTTTTGACAGTTAGAATGTCCTCTTCAAGCTCTATCTACTGATATATAGCATGCCATGAGATTCCTTATATTTTAGAATATTCTTTTTTGGATTCACCTATGATGTGACAACTCTGTCAGAATCTAAGTGAATCAAAAAAAGAATCTTCTAAAATATGAGGAATCTCATGGCGTGCTATATATCAGCAGATAGAGCTTGAAGAGGAAATTCTAACTGTCAAACGTATGCCAACTTTGAAGTTTGTTTGCAAAAAATTATCCATGCACCCGTTTTGGTAGAGAGAGCTAAAGTCAAACTCCTTAACACTAGGTTGGTAACCTAACAGGACATAAAAGTGTCCTTTTAGGGTTTTGAAAATAACCTCCAAAATCATAGTAGAGCCACTCATTTTGTAAAATCCTTTGATGAGGTTATAGTTCAAGGCCTACTACACATGGAAAAAATAAGAAACTTGTAAAATTTCTCATCTTTTGGTCACACAAAGCCTCCAAAGTTGATGGACCAGTACATTTTCATCAAAACAATCATTTCTTACGTTTTGTTGAATAAAAATAAGATTAGGGATTTTTGTAGGACTTGAGATAAGTTCCCTAGTTAACTTCAATGGGTTGGTGATCAGAACATATGATTTCTTCTCACTCACTTTTTTTTTCTTTTGCCAAAAGCAAACCTATCATCAAAGTTTCTATAGTTGCTCAATACAAATAATATATGCATTTCTTAGTTCCCTATTGTCCTTTGGGTTCATAAGGAGCCATGGAGCATGCCAAAAGAATAATACATCTCTTACCAAGGAGAATCTTGGGGACAAAGATGAAGTACTAAATACAGTAAACATGAAAAAACTTGTTCAACATTATGAGTTGTAGAATCCCATAGAAACTATTCAATATCTAGCCAAATTTGATCCTTATGACTAGATATGGTTACTACCTACAAAATGCATGTATTTGTCACAAGAAACTAACAATATTGAAAAAGCTATACTTGATATACTAGAATGTTTTGTTTTCTTCTATAATTGAAAAAATGAACCATCGTTGTCTACTATGCAAAATAGGGTATTAGGTGCCCCAAAACTCAAGGAATAGTAGCTTCATGTTACAATATGCGACATAGAAAATCAAAAATTCATTTGGATATCATGAAAGCCACCAAAAAAATCATAGAAGAGCTAAAATTGGCTAAAAAACAGGATTTGACAATTTTTGTAATTTGGTCATAACTTACAACTTTAACATTTATTTCTCCCTAGAAGCATCAGGACATGTTGAGGACTACTAAAGATAGTTCTCTAGCATTATAGACCTCACAAACATGAATTCTAGAGTAGTATAGTTGCAAAAAGTTGAAAAAAGCCAAAAACAGGACCCGTTTTTTCACACAGTTTAGGTTGTGAAATGTTGTGCAAGGACAAGGTTAAAGATGGAATTAATATTCCAAAAAAATATCGAATTTTTTTCAGCTCATGAGACAACTTTCTAGACAGATAGCACCTCAAAATCCATTTTGAAACTCTTGACATAATTCAAGGAAAATGGCCACTTAACAAAACATAAAAGTGTCCCAGGACATAAAAGTGTCCCATTACCAACCTAGTGTTAAAGGGCCCCTTTGTGAGTCCAAATTTTGCCTAATGGATCAATCTGCCATATAGGTAGCTCTAGGTCACAGAAACTTGTCAACGAAGAAGTCTGCACCCACTCTGATTCATCATCATCACATTCAAGTTTAGGTTTCCACTTTAGTAGTTTGACATCACAACAACTTGTCAATGAAGGAGTCTACACCCCCTCTAAATCTGCATTTTGCAGATCTTCAAGCACATACTCTTGCTTTAACCAACTCCTCAAAATCTGGTATGTCTAAATACAGGAAATCTGGTATACTTAGATCCATGATCATGCTGCTCTCAACAGTAGTGGCCTTCCTCTGACCTATAACATCTGTACCATCAATCAACTCTATGGTAGAATTTGTACAAGTACCTTCAATAAACTCTATGGTAGAATCTCTATCACAAAAAAAATTCTCTAATTCTGAGTCAGTAGGAAAAGAATTAGCTGTAACGGAATCTTCCTACATGTCTACTTGAATATGGTTGCACTCATTCATCTTCACAATTTCTTCTTGAGCTTAAGCCACTTTGTTGTTTTGATCCCTGATTTCTTTTCCTCCTGTACTGCATGTATAGGTTCTTTGAAAAATTCACCCTGTGTATCCTGAATCTATGAATACTCACCCTCAAAGACGTCTACTTCATGTAAAGCATCTGTTAAACCGAGCTTTTTATACACAACTTCAACTATGTTGTCATCATTATCCTGTAAGAAGGTAGCATCGGGTACAATACACTCATCAATTACAGCTTCTAACTTTGATCTTGTCCTCGAGTATCTACGTAGTTTGGTAGACCTGGACTCTGTTCTTGTTATCTTTTGTAATGCTCATAGCTTACTTTGTACAATAGCTTCTTTGAAATATTCCCAGTCATCGTTGCAGGCTTTGATGACCTCTTGAATCTAATCCTTCAAATCTGAACTCACTAACTGCTCAAAAGATATGATCATTAACTCTTGTGCTATCTCTCTTAACTTCATTTCCCGCTGATAACCTAGGTAGCCCTCTTGATTGTATCCATCAAGGACTCGCCTCTCACCATATATTGCATCTAAAGCCACATCCAAAGATTCATCCATTTGATTTTTTCTTCTTTGCAATCTCCATTTCAAGCGGAGATCCTTGAACCAATTGAAGCATCTTCAGAAAATTTGGAACTGTTGACTTATCATCAAAACCGTTTTCACTTAACTCTGCAATCATCTTCGTCGTCTGCTCTAAACTCTCCATCTTTACCTCCCACCCCGGCTCATTTTACGTCGGGTTCACCAAAGATGTCGAGGGATATGTGTTTGAAACGTGAGCCGGGGCACATGTCGGGCCTCTGGATGTGAGAGCTGTCAAGAGAGAGAACAAGAGATATTGATAGCTCTAGCAATCACCGTAATCATCAGTCAATTGAATAACAATTTGAGTACAACTGAATCCTTAGCCTAGGTGCGGTGTTAACAACACCATCACTTGGATCACATGCTAACTAGGAGTTTAAGCTCCCATTTTACAAAGTTAATCGGGCCGTTAATGACACCAGGACTTAAAAAAATGTTTAATCAATCTCTAGCTGATGATGGTGATGGAAATTTTCCTTTGTCGCTTTAACTGTTTCAACTACCTTTTAGATTTTGCAAACTTTATTTAAGTTTACTGTGTCGATCATCATGCTTCAATTATTGCCAGCTGGTTTACAACTTCTTGCTTTGTGCGCTTTGCACTGCCTTAATTGCCAAAAACAAGTTTCAGACTTCTGTTTAAACTTCGGCTCCGTCTTCAGCTATGACTTCTTCCCCAACTCCTCCTTGGTGGGCTGTAGCTGTAGCTCTGCTCTCTTTCTCTTATTTCTGCTTTGCTTCATGCAGGCCCTTTCTTTTCCTTGCTTAACCAAGATCGACAGCGAGAAAGAAACTTTATCTTCCTTGCTTTATGCATCTCCGGCTTCAAGCCATCTCCACAGTCCAGAGAGAGTTTTACTTTTCTTTCATCCTAGGACGGGAGAAACAGAACCGTTCCCTTGCTTAACTTCCTTGAAGCCTCTTTTCCTTGCTTCAATCTCTCCCTTGTTTTTGGCCTCCTTCCCCCTCCCCTCGTTACTTCATGTGCCCTTGCTGCTTATGGCCAAGAGAGGGAGAGAGAGCCTTTGGCACACCTTGGTTTGCTAGCCGCCGACAAGAGCGAGAGAGAGAGAGAGAGAGACAGTTGTTCTTGTTGTGTTAGCCAAGGATGAGAACGAGAGAGAGGGAGCTTCGCTTGCTACTCTCCTTCCTCCGAGCTTTGCTAGACGAGGACGAGCCAAGAGCGAGAGAGAGAGAGAGAGAGAGAGAGAGAGAGAGAGAGAGAGAGAGAGAGAGAGAGAGAGAGAGAGAGAGAGAGAGAGAGAGAGAGAGAGAGAGAGAGAGAGAGAGAGAGAGAGAGAGAGCTTTGCTCGCTTCTTATGTTGCTAGCCGAGGACTAGCCTTGGTCGTTCGCGCTTCCTCTTTGTAACCCTCTTCTTCTTGCCTTATTTCCCTCTTTGTTTTCCTCCGCTCACTATGCTTTGTTTCCCCACCTGCTCTCATTTCACTTTTCCTATTATTAGCCCTCCCTAAGCAACGACGGCACCGGCATAAAAATACTCTCAATGATGTGGCAGAGCCAGGGTTTGATCTTCCCCAAATTTGACCGGAATGGTTCTGAGCCTGGTCGCCATGGGCTACTGAGGAATTTTCTCTTAAGGCACGGCCTCGTTTGAGTGCTCATACGGCCCATCTTCTTTCCCTGCGCTCTCGCTGATTGCCGCCCACCATTTCCTCATGCTTTTCTTCCCTTCATTCACACTCAAGCTCCCAAATTTAACCTATGTGCGGCCATTTTACTTCATTGGGCTGCCTTATGCCTTGTAAGGGCACCACATATGGTCTTACGCTTTGTAAGGGCACCACATTTGGCATACATATCGGCCAAAGCATCGCCAAGCTCAACAACTTCCTCCATTAGTCCTTGACTAACAATATCTTGGGTGGTCTCTCCTCCTTGCCGCAGCCGTGTTGGCATTTCCCCGCAATTATTGCATTCCAAGAGAAGACATTCCGAACACGAAGCTCTTCAAGTACCTTATGTGCTTCCGTATGGGCACCACATTTAGCATATTCAACTTCCAAAGCATATCGATTTCCGGCATTCCCTGATTGAAGCTCGAAATTCCTAGATGGCACACTAACTGAGCGGACCGGTCGGACTAGTACGGAACCAGCCCCAATGAATCTTTAACGGCCAATATCTTGGCAATCGGAACTCCGATCACTGATGTGAAAAGGCCGACACACTCCACAAAATGAGCACTTCAAGCCCATGAATTCATTTCAATTCTATCCCCTCAGCTGCAGTTGCCCAATTCGGTACAGATCTTCAATTGACTTAACCTTCAAACTACCATAACTTCTTCACCATGGCTCCTATCAACGAACCGTAAAGACAGGCCGGTAGATCACTTCAAGCACTACAATTTTAGATCATAATCTCCCACTGGTGCTTGCTTCAATAATGATTAAGGAATCTATTGGCCCTTTTAGCCGCATCTAGCATACATTAATCATTAAACTTGGCCAGTTAACAAGCCCTGATCACTGACCATTAATCAAGTAAGCTTCAAATAAGCTTGATGTGCATTTTTCTAGCATCTTTCTTAGAATGGGAGTGGAGCTGCACGATAGCAGGTTTGCTCTGTTCCACGAGGAATGCTTGGTATTTTCATGTAGCTCTTGCCGAGACTAGGACTCCAATGTGATGAACGAGCGGGAAGTTGCATTAGGAAGAATCTCATGCTCTCTCTCTTTCTCACTCACACAGATTTGACGACAGGTTAAAACTTAGATTATGATAAAGTTCTCTTTACAAAATGACCTAGGTACCTTATATACTAAGGCTACCATAGGTTAAACCTAAAATAGAGTTCAAGGGGTAAAATGGCTTTGTCTTTACAATATGGAAGTGCCATTGCACCCCAGCTCCTACAACTAGACTACCTACTAATTACAAATGATGTTTTTAACCATAATCCGTAGCATTTCATAACTCTCAAAAAATAAGGCTTTGTTGAGTTATGTCATGTTGTTGACCCACGGGTGAACAAAATGATCCAATAATTGTTGCATATCAGAGCCCTTCTACTTGCCATCTTGAATACACAGTGGGAAGGGTAAGCAATGTATCACATTCTAAAACTCATAAATATATCAAAAAAAATTATCGTTGTATATAGAGATATGGTTAAAATGACCATATCAAACATGTAGAAGTTTCCAATATTTTATACTCTCAAGTGGATTTTTTTGCACATGGAACGTTCAATTATCTATAGCACAACTATGGAAAAATCACATAAAATTTTCTACAAGGTCACTTTATTTTTTTCTTGAGATTGTTAAGTCAATTTCTTCAAATCATCAATAGAAATCTTACGAGAGTCAACTTGATGAGTATAGTTCGTGATCCTGGTAGCTTCTAAAATGCAAGGTAATTTCTAGAAGACCATCTAGCTAGAATATTTAAGCATATCAAGATGGTTTTCTTAAATACATCGTCTAGTTGAAGTAGCATATGTTTTGGTCTTGTAAGAAAAGGACACTTAACACTAGGTTGGTAACCTAACAGGACATAAAAGTGTCCTTTCAGGGTTTTGAAAAAACACTCCAAAACCATAGTAGATCCGCTCATTTTGTAAAATCCTTTCATGAGGTTATAGTTCAAGGCCTACTACACATGGAAAAAATAAGAAACTTGTAAAATTTCTCATCTTTTGGTCACACCAAGCCTCCAAAGATGATGGACTAGTGCATTTTCATCAAAACAGTCATTTCTTACGTTTTGTTGCATAAAAATAAGATTAGGGATTTTTGTAGGACTTGAGATAAATTCCGCAGTTAACTTCAATGGGTTGGTGATCATAATATATGATCGCTTCTCGCTCACTATTTTTCGTTTTGCCAAAATAAATAGGTACAAAAAAGTTGAATTTTTACCATTCTACAAACCTATCATCAAAGTTTCTATAGCCACGCTCAATACAAATAATATATGCATGTTTTGTTAGTTCCCTATTGTCCTTTAGGTTCATAAGGAGCCATGGAGCATGTCAAAATAATGATACATCTCTTACCAAGTGGAATCTTGAGGACGAAGATGAAGTGCTAAATACAGCAAACATGGAATAACTAGGTTCAACATTATGAGTGGTAAAATCCCATAGAAACTATTCAATATCTAGCCAAATTTGATCCTTATGACTAGATATGGTTACTATGTAAAAAATGCATGTAGTTGTCACAAGAAACTAACAATATTGAAAAAGCTATACTTGATATACTAGAATGTTTCGTTTTCTTCTATAATTGAAAAAATCAACCATTGTTGTGTACTATGAAAAATAGGGTATTAGGTGCTCCAAAACTTAAGGAATATTAGGTTTATGTTACAATATGCGACATAGAAAATAAAAATGCATTTGGATATCATGAAATCCACCAAAAAAACCATAGAAGAGCTAAAATTGGCTAAAAAACAGGATTTGATATTTTTTGTAATTTGGTCATAACTTACAACTTTAATATTTATTTCTCCCTAGAAGCATCAGGACATGTTGAGGACTACTAAAGATAGTTCTCTAGCATAATAGACCTCACAAAAATGAATTCTAGAGTCGTATAGTTGCAAAAAGTTAAAAAAAGCCAAAAACAGGACCCGTTTTTTCACACAGTTTAGGTTGTGAAATGTTGTGCAAGTACAAGGTTAAAGATGGAATTGATATTCCAAAAAAATATTGAGTTTTTTTCAGCTCACGAGACAACTCAAAATCCATTTTGAAACTCTTCACATAATTCAAGGAAAATGGTCACTTAATAGGACATAAAAGTGTCCCATTACCAACCTGGTGTTAAGTGTCTTATTTTGCTACCAAACTAGTAATAATGGTTGCTAAAACTTGAGCAATTTCCCTTGTTTTTTTATTGGCAACAAATTTACCAACCTTTCCTATGCATATTTTATCAAAGAATAGAAATTCATACATGCTTTTACTAGTTGCTCAATTCCAAATAGCATCATAGCATCAGAAAATGCATTCTTGACTAAGCTTTGACAGGATTTCACTAGTTTCTCAATTCCAAACAACATCATAGCATCAAAAAGGCATTCTTAATTGAACTTTGAAACATGTCATGATGTAGCAGCAAATGATTAACCATTAGAGCATGAACTAAGCCAAAATATTTAAATGCATTTACATCAAAGTTATTTAATGATAATGTAATAGTAAAATGATCCAGCAATGATTGCTAAATTTTCATAGAGAGCTGGACTGAGGTGGGACCTAATCAGAGCCTATAAAATAGAGCCTATCTAGATGATACCGAGATGAAGTATATGCTTGAGATGATATGTAAAAACCCACTAGAGGATGGATAATAAGACTCCCAAGAATCAATCCGTTTTCCAATTATTCAGATCTAGAGAAGACAGTAACAATAGAAGTAGTGTCCTTAGCATGACTTACCATGTTAAAGTCTCCACCAACTGTACCACCAAACAACTTTATGTTTGACAACCAATGCCAGATTTTTTGCCTAAGGGTGGGACTGTTATCAACATACATATTTACCACCAATATTTTCTTCCATTTAGTATCAATGCCAAAGACAGAGCATCTTCTAGTAGGGTGATCTAGCAGCCATTGAGGGTTCAGAGATGCCTTTATGCAAGACCCCTCAATATCTAGATTTAACTACCCCATAGAAGCATTGCAACCCCTATAATGCAGATGTAACATTTAATGGCCTAATAACTTGTGTGTAGCGGTAATGAGCATGAACATAGTGGGATTTCATTAGAATAGATTCCTAATGAGAATTACAAGAGTGCTTGGGTGGAGAGAGCAACAAAAATCATAACACCTAGTTAGATAGCATCGACAAGACTTTCAAAAGAGAGAGAAATTAAGCTAATGACAACAGTTGAGGACCAGATTTGCATGGAGCCGGTCCCCCCTCCAAAAGGCTTTGTATTATGGTTTCTTCCATCAAGAGAGACATTGTACAATACAATTCTTTGTGTTCCTTCAAGACTAGCTAGTGCAATGAAGATGAAAGCTTCAAGCACTAAGCAAACACTTAACAAACACAACTTGAATTATCCCCGCTCTCAGACCCAAGACCTCACACACCTTCGAAGATGGTGAGAGCTAGCAGGGTATGAGAGTAGATTGAGAGGAAGAAGGAGTATCTTACGAGAAAGATGTACATCTCTTCACATAATCACTCATATTAGCATAGCTTAGCTTAGTAATTAGCTTGGTAGAGGAGACGAGCATGCATTGAAGCTTGGCTCTTGGTTGGATATTCATCCACATGCCAAGAGTGTGTTGATGTAGGCTTCTCTCACAAGCTTGGAGTAGGTGATGAGCTCTCCATTAAAGCTTGGGAAGAGATAGTCTTCTCTCTCTTCACACATGAGCTTGTGTGAGTGTGTGTGTGTTAATGCCTTGCAAAAATTAGCCCCCTCTCTCTCTTGGGCGAGCCCTCTTGCTATTTGCTCTTCCTGAGCCCTCATTGGCTCTCCCCAAGTCAAGCCAATGACAATTAAGCAGCATAAGTGATAGCCTTCTGGCATGCGTCCCCCTTTCCCCTTTTGTGAGAGCTTTAGGTAATTAAATAATTAAACTAAACCCTCATTGGACCCCTTTGCCTCTTGGCCAATAGGAATCAGGCAAGACATTGGGCTCTTGAATGCTCATTGGACCCCTTGGGAGACTGCCCAATATTCTTCTAGGAGACTTAATTCTCATTGGTTTCTTTTATTAAATGTTTTTAAATTATTTAAACTAGATTTACTCTAGCTTAATTCTCATTGGTCCACTTAAAGGGTCATCCAATAGAAACTGGGCATCTGGCCTAGGGAGCTGACATGTGTCCCTCATTCCCTTTGTGTAAAGGGAGCCTGTGTGTGTGTGTGTGTGTGTGTGTGTGTGTGGCTTTCTCTCTCATCCCCTAGAAGAAGGGCTCACCCCCTCCCATGTAGGGATATGCATTGACTTTGGAGAGCACACAAAGCATCCAATTCCCCCTAAGCTTTAACCCTTTGGACACAACCTTTGAATTTTGGAACCTTAGCATTTTGGAAGTCTTAATGGGCTGAACCTTAGGGTCTTTTTAGCCCATTGTTGCACATGGCTCTTTTGCAGATGGCCCCTCCCTTTGGATCCCTATTTTCCCTCCTTTGGATCCCTACTGTGGCCGGTCTGCTAGCTTAACCAATATTCTAGCCTTTTCTCCCCTGGCACTTCCCCACATTAAATGATCAGTTTAATATGAGAAAATCATTTAGGAGAATTAGATATTGATTATTATGACATTACCTCTCTCTTGAAATCATAGTCGTCCTCGACTATGGTGTAGAGAAGATAAAGCATATTCATGAGTCCTTTTCTTAGCTGGTAGAGGATCCCTATGTTACCCTACGACATCATTCCACAATGGATGACTAGTCCATTTGGCGCTTGAGAGCCTGAGGCTGCTGCAAGAATGTCTGCACATTAGCCCTATCAGTCTTCCATAATAGAGTGACAAGCTCGACTTGGTGTCTGGGAGACCTCGTCTACGAAAACTTGATCTAAGCATGCATACTACTTCATTTTTGTGCAAAATAAAGAAAAAGAAAGTCTTATAAGACAAAAACTTTGTTTATTTTTAACATTTTGTACATTTGCTTACTGATTGGGAAGCATTGTAAGCATTGACAAGGTTTAGGTTATCCTTTCATTGTATGCCTTGCATCCATCTAGCATCTTCAAAAGCATAATTGTTAAACTTAATAACATATCGCCGGATAGTCTTACCGCCTCTTAGTACCTTGTCTTCATGTCGGAGAATGGACTCGGGCTGCAGCATCTCCTCTTGGTCCTCGATCTCCGATGGGTCTTCAATAGTTGGTTCTTGAGGTGGCTCTCCTTTGTAAGTCTTTAATAGGCTCACATGAAAAGCATTGTGTATGAGCCAATGATTGGGCAACTTGAGTTGATAGGCCATCTCATTGATTGGCCTAAGAATCTGAAAGGGACCATAGTACCTTTTTGCTAGTTTAGCATAGTACTTTTGGTGGCCCGTAGAATTCTTGCCCGTCGTGTGCCTTAATCGAGCCTTGGGAAACTTTAACAAGACCCAATCATTTTCTTTAAAGGCTTGGGCTCTTCTGTGCTTGTCAGCAGCAGCCTTTTGCCTTTGCTGTGAGATAGAGATAGCATCCTTAATCTTTTGGAAAGATTCTTGTAGGTCTCGGCTATACTCATCTACAGCGAAGATCTTTCCATGTACCTTAAGTAGCAAGGGACTTTTTGATCTTCCCTCAATTACCTCGAAAGGTTCTTTTCCCGTGGAAGTATGTACAGTGTTATTGTAAGCATACTCCACTAAGGGTAAGTACTTCTCCGATTGGGATCTTTGATCTACTTATGTTACATAGTCTTTTAGTAGATCAAGAATGGTTAGGTTAGCTATTTCACTTTGGCCATCCGTTTGTGGATGATAGGCCGAAGAGAAGTTTAGCCTTGTCCCTAAATTCTCAAAGATACCCTTCTAGAAGTTACTGGTCATTCTAGGATCTCTATCCGACACTATGGACATTGGCAAGCCATGATACTTGAAAATTTGTGAAATGAAGAGGGTTGCCATTTGATGGGCTTTGATAGTATTTTTGACAGGTATAAAATGAGCTTGTTTACTGAACCTGTCTACTATCGTCCATATTCCCTTATTCCCATGGATAGACTTAGGCAATCCAAAGATAAAATCCATGGATATGCTCTCCCATGGTGAATTAGGGATTGGCAAGGGTTGAAGCAATCCAAGTTGCTTCCCTCTATCAAATTTTGTCTTTTGGCATACCACACATTTAGAAACATACTCTTGTATGTTTACTTTCATGGTAGGCCAATAGAAATATGTTTCAATTCACTTTAAGGTAGACTGAATCCCTCTATGCCCCGCATAAGGTGGAGCATGAGATTCATACATTACTTTCTCATGTAGTGAGTTAGTAACGCATAGTCTATTGGCATAGAGAAGATAACCATCTTGTAAGGTAAATGGTTCTTATTTCTTCCCTAATGCAAGGGCTGAAATCACATCTCTAAAATTGGGATCAATAGCATACTCATCTATCATTGAAGATAGATCATTGTGAGTTGCTATGGAAACCGCATTCACTCTCGGTCGTCTTGAGAGTGCCTCAGCTACTTGATTATTCTTGCCAGCAATGTGAGCAATATGAAAATGAAATTGCGAAAGGAAATTTTCCCACCTCATTTGTTTGTCGGAGAGCTTGGTCTGCGTCATGAAGTACTTAAGACTTTGGTGATCCGTTCGCAGAATGAAAGGAGTCCCCAATAAATAGTGCTTCCATGAGTCTAAGGCATGTAGAACTGCAAGGAGTTTCTTTTCATATATGCCTAGAGCTTGCTCAACAGGGTCGAGCCTTCGACTCTCATAGCCTATGGCATGCCCTTCTTGGAGCAAAACAGCTCCAAGGCAATCACCACAAGCATCACATTGGACCTCAAATGGTTTCGCGAGATCCGGTAGTGTAAGCACAGGTTGAGAGATACGCTTTTCTTTAAGCTTTTCAAAAGCATTGTTCTCCTTAGCAGACCATGTATACCTAACGCTTTTCTTTGTTAGATCATGTAATGGTCCCGCAATTTGTGAGAACTTTTCTATGAAGCATCTATAGTATGCACACATACCTATAAAGCTTCTTAGTTCATGAAGATTCCTTGGTTTAGGCCATACTTTTATTACCTCTAACTTTGATGGATCCATTTGGATGCCATCTTGAGAGATAATGTGACCTAAATACTGAATCTCTTGCAAGAAAAATTCACTTTTCTTTCGATTAACATAAAGTTTATTCTCTCTTAAAACTTGAAATATTATCTGGAGGTGTTGCTTGTGTTCATCTAATGAATTATAGTAGATGATAATATCATCAAAGAACACTCCAGTGAAGGTTCGATGAGGCCTGAACAGCTTCTCCATCAAACGGCTGAATGTGGCTGGTGCATTGGTCAAGCCAAAAGGCATGACAATGTATTCGTAAAGACCAAATGTGGTGCGAAATGCAGTCTTTACAATGTCTTGATCAACTATCCTTATTTGATGATAGCCACTTTTTAGGTCAATCCTACTGAAGTAGGTCGATCCTTGTAGCTTATCAAATAGGTCTTCTACCCGTGGAACGGGAAACCTATTCTTGATAGTGATCCTATTTAGTGCTCTATAGTCGACCTACATACGATATGTGCCGTCTTTCTTTTGCACTAATAGCACAGGTGAGCAAAATGGAGATGAGCTTGGCCTAACCATAACCTTCTCAACTAACTCATGCACTTGCCGCATAATCTCCTCTTTTTTAGCTTGAGAAACTCTATAAGGAGGTTTGTTAGGCGGTGAACTTCCTGGAAGAAGTTTGATTGCATGGTCATCATTACCTCTTTTAGGAGGTAGCTCACAAGGGATGTCGTTGATGGGGGCTTTTCACAAGCCAAGCTCCCATACCCCTCTTCTCTCGTCCCCACCCCATGAAAACCCCCTCTTAGGGAGGGAGTGATAAAAAGCATTGGAAAAAGTAAGAAAAAAATAAGGTATGATTATGTAAATATATAAGAAAGGTAAAATAGGCCACCTCATGCCTGCGGGGCAGCCCATCCCCACCTTGCCTCCTTTTTCTTCACTGTTGCCCCGCCGTGTGTCCCTTTTCCTCTCCTCCACTCAAAAGGTCAACCCCCTCTCTCTTCCCCTTGTCCTTTCTCCTTTCTCTCTCCCCTCAAGCTACCCCACCTCTCACCAATAATGCATTCTAACTCACCAATAATGCACCCTAACTCACATGCAACTTACCGTATCTTCCAAAATAGTATACCCCACCACCCCTTTCTCTCTCGTATCATATCCCATGACCCAAATACCCCCCCCCCTCTCTAAATGGCGCCATGTCTCTTGTCTTGTAGCTAAATAACCTCCCCCACACTCACACACACTCAGATTCACTGAAAAAGGTGCCCACAGACCCATCCCCACCCGGTGGTTACCTGATTTTTCTTGTGTTCACACACATCTGCACACAGATTCACCTCTGAACACACTCCCCTCTCTCCCCTCTTGTAATTACTTTATTCTCCATGTCACCTCTCACTTTTTTTTCATCAACCCATCTCTCTCTCTTAGTCTCTCTCTCATGAGACTGCTGTTCTGGCACATATACACACAGCCAGACAAGTGGGGCCCACAGTCACATGGCCTATGTAGATAATGATTTCTTCATTTCTAAATTTTAGAATTTCTCCCCCCTCCTCCCCTATATAAAGAGGGGTCACCATCACACTAAATACATGCACAACATCACCAAATGACACACTATGCACTGTGTGTGCCTAGTGCACACACACACACCCACACCATCACCATCACCATCACCGCAATCACCATGCTTGTCTTGAGCATGACCTCTACACCCTTGGCTATGGAAGATGAAGGGCAACTAAATGAAGGATGATGGCCATAATCCTCGTGCGAGTCTTCGCCATCAACTCCCACCTATCCGCCATGTGCTCTACCACTCTCTCCCTTCTCATTCCCCTACCCTATGCTCCCCATTTCATCGCCTAATTCTCTAAATAAAGCTTGAGGTTTTGTGAGTATGTTTTCTTGCAATGTTTTGCCCATGTGAGGTGTGCGGAATCGCCACCTAGTCTTGTGTTTTGGAGTGAGCTTGTGTATGTGTGAAGGGTGTGCCGATTCGCCATCCTTTTGTGATGCCTAAGTACTAAGCCGCTATACCCCCTCCCTCACTCTCTCTCTCTCTCTCTCTCACTTGATCTCATTCCCTTTCCTTTTCATCATTACTCCCAAGAATCCATCTCTCTTGGATGAAAACTTTGTTATGGTGGTGTGTTGTTTGCATCCTAGCCGCTGAAGCTAGGTGGTGCCCCCTGTTTGCTTTACCATGACAGGCTCGAGGCGCGCCATTCGGTCCCCGATGTTTTAGAGGCCATCGGGGTTCGGGGTTTGCTTTGCTCCCGTCATTTGGTGCCCCCACTGAGGATCTTTTCATGAAACCCTTCAGTTTACAAGACTGAAATCCCTAAACTATTGTGAATGGATGAATGGCTAGCAGGATTTGCTAATTGGACGACAGAAGAAGAAGAGCTCCAAGCACAACTAGACGAACTCCGCATCTCCATCGAAGCTCGAGTGCTAGGCGTAACGGTAATCGATTTGCAGTGGGAGAGTCAACCAACACGCCAAACCCAATGGATATACATAGGCCAAGTGCCAAGAAGAAGAAGGAGAAGGTTCAAACCATGTCCACAACCTACAACCAACCCACAACAACAAAATGGAAGGAGCTCTACACAATAGAGAATCAACACTATTCTACTTTGAGAATCGGGTAACTCAAGTCACCGAGGTAATTATCACAGTCAGTTTTCAAGTCGCACCTAATGCTGCAGCACAGATAACGGAAGCATTGGCTCACACTCTCACTAGAGAAACTAGGGATCTACTGAGTTTGTTTCAGGAAAGAACACCACCCTCTCCCACAAGCTTGGACAGTGACTAAGCACCTCTAAGCTTCACATGAATCAGTACAACCGACCTCAAGACATATCACACATACCAACACGTGTACGCTCAATCAAGGTAATACTGGATTTGAAGGCTCACTACCAGCACATCATTGACACCATGCTGGGTGGGGAGCGGTTTTTTGAGGTTCTGGCATCAGATCAACCATTTGTCTTACCTTTGGTACAAGGCAATGTACCGTTTGAATTTTTTATCTATGTCCTAGTATAAGAGGGTATACACGCCTCCTTGTAAAGAAGAAAAAACTTTTGCAAGTTAAGCAGTGTGTCTTTCTAGCTCTCTCTCAGTAATCATGGCAAGTGTAGCATTTCCAACATTTAAAGGAAATAAGGGGGAGGATTTGGTAACAGACTTCCTAGATGACTTTGAAGTAGCATGTGTAGTGAGCAACAAAGATACGGATGAATCCCGGGTTAGAATCTTTAAGCATCTCATAAAGCTAGAAGCTAGATCATGGTACAATGCACTTCCACAAGCAACCAAGGATGATTGGGAACCCTTAAAAACCGCTTTTAAGAGGCGCTTTGGGGGAGGTACCACTTCAGAAAAGTTGTGGGACAAGTTGAGAGACTTGAAGCAGGAGGATCTTTTAGAATATGCCACCTATGAGTCCAAATTTGTGGATTTGTGGGAACGGTGGGTTGAGTCACTGGCTAGGGGGGAAGCTGCACCCGATTTCCTAAAAAAAGATCGGTTCACGCATGGCTTATGGCCGCTTCTCAAGGAGAAGGTGAAAGGTAGATTCCCGGCTAGGTACGAGTTAGCCGTTGAGATTGCTCGCCTTAAAGACAAGAAGCTGCGAATGAAAGCCAAAGAAACCGAGTCAACAGAATCAAGAACATTGCGTCGACCAGCAACTACGACAACCACCATTCCACCACCACCACCGGCTCTTGGGGTAAGAGATGACCAACAAGATATGTTGGCCCATATTACTGACCAACTCCAGAATTTTTTTGTCCACTTAATACAACAAGGGAGGAGTCAAGAAAGAGATCAAGACCCTGGAAGAGCACGACGACAAAACAGGGAGTATCATTGCTACAATTGCGGAGAAGACGGTCACGGTATGTACTACTGTCCCAAACCACGACAAAACTATAATAGAGGAGGTAGGAGGAACCAATTGTCACCCCCTAGAGAAAGAACACCCCCACCACGAGCACCACCCCCACCAACAAAAATTCTACGTCCACCCCAGACACCACTACAAGCATCCATCCCACCTCTTCCACCAGCCCCACCACCTGATCGCCCTGTAAACATCATAAGGCTAGAAGAGAAAGGAAAAGCCATAGTAGTGGATCCACCCAGAGCAAAGGAGAGGGACAAGGGTAAGGAGAAGGTAACCTTTTTAGAACCACTTGAAGCCATGACTGTGAAAAGAGCTAGGAGAGAGAAAGCTACACAATTAGATGATGAGAGAAGCATGAGAGGAGAAACTAGCAAGAGGCCATCCAGGCCACGACGGAAATTGGGCATCACCGATTTCTAGCTAGGGGAAAGTTCTAAGCCCTATGATCTAACATTGGATCTGGCAGAGCAAGGACCGAAGATTACATGGCCACAACTGCTACATCTTGCACCAAAAGTAAGGCGACAATGGTCTAAAATGGTAAGTACAAGACGCTCCAAAACAAAGGTAGCCGGAGCAATTTCGGGATGCAACATGGATGACATCCTTCCAATTGTCGACGTAAACATAAAAGGAAAGAGGGTTGGAAACACCTACATTGATGGAGGTGCACAAATCTGTGTAATGAGCGAAGCTATGATGCTTCGATTAGGGCTCGAGGTTGACAGGCCTTCTCCATGCAAGGCAAATATGGCAAACAACGCAAAAGTAAAGTGTGTGGGTGTGGTAAGTGCCGTGAAAATCAAAGCTTTCAACACTGAGGTAGAGGTAGATGTTTTTGTAATGCCTACTAAGGGGGAGGGCTATCCACTAATTTTGGGAAGGCCATGGTTGATGGCCATGAAGGCAAAACAGGACTGGGGTACTGGCCTTCTACGCATGACCGGTAAGAAAGGGGAGACAATCTACTATGACATGAGGATTGGCAAGCAGAAGCAAATGAATCTAGAAACATCGGCAGATGAAACCACTAGCGAATCTTCCAGTTCTGAGGAGGAGACCACATCCACCGACGAAAGTGACAGTTCCATTGATGTGATGGGTATCATTATGAAGGATCCACAAAGGGTAAGGACAACTGGTGATCCATCACCAAAAGGGAAACCCAATGAAGAGGAGAGAAAATCACCTGGCCTAGGAGAAAGTAGGTTGAAGGGTATGTTGTCTACGGAATTAACACTTGAGGAGAAAGATAGTTTTTTGCAAATGTTGATGGGATTTCCTAACCTGTTCATTGACAACTATGAAAGAATCACAGGCATTACAGTGGTGGAACATCATATTAAGATGAAGGAAGGGGTAAAACCAGTTGTGCAAAAGCTACGACGATTGGGGGTCATACAAGAAAAGGCACTCTTGGCCGAGGTAAGGAAACTGCTGGAGGCGGGATTCATCTATCCTGTAGAAAACTCAGAATGGGTGTCACCCGTAGTGGTGACGCCTAAAAAGAATGGTAAGTGGAGGGTCTGTGTTGACTACAAACCACTAAATGCAGCTACAAAGAGAGACCACTTTCCTCTCCCTTTCTTGGATGAAATTCTGAATGAAGTAGAGGGTTTTGAATGCTATACCGTCTGTGATGGTTATTCTGGATACTTTTAAATACGCATAGCCTTGGAAGATCAGCTAAAAACCACTTTTATCACGCCATGGGGTTGTTTTGCATACAGGGTTATGCCATTTGATCTCACAAATGCACCTGCCACATTCCAAAGATATGTCACATATGTTTTTCAACCGTTCTTTGGAACATCCATAAGAGTGTTCATTGATGATTTTTGTATATATAGCTCCCGTATTTCACATTTAGAAAAGGTAACTGAAGGTTTGGCCAGGTTGCAGAGCCTAGGTGGGCAATTAAATGGGGATAAATGCCACATTGGGGAGAGTAAAGTCATTCTACTAGGCCATGAAATTTCAGCAAAAGGTATCAACGCCGACCCAAGTAAGGTGTCCGCACTCATAGCCCTACCTTCACCAACGACCGCACGTCAACTGGTCTCTTTTCTACAGAAGGTGAGGTACTTAAGTAGATTCATACATCTACTATCACAACTTGTTCTACCACTGCAACAACTCACTCAAAGATCAACTTTCACTTGGGACGAGGAAAGCGAACATCACTACAACAAGGTAAGGGAGCTCTTAGCCACTCTTCCAACTATCTCACCACCTAAGTGGGATGAAAAATTCTATGTCACCTCAAGTGTTGGTGATGACTCATTGGGGGCTGTGCTACTCCAAAAGGATACGACGACTGTTGGAGCTATATATGGCTCACTCTACTCAACTTGGTCTCACCTATATATTTGTATCTTGTCCTCAATATGAATCAGTCTTTGGGAGCGTATATGGTGTGTCTCTTGTCTCGTCTCTCTCTCTTTCTCTCTGCATCTCAACATGGTATCAGAGCAGTAACGATCATGCGCCGATTCAATTCATGGTGACAAAACAGTTTGTGTATGCGATTTGCATGTAAGATTCAAAAATTGCTACAAATTTTATTTTTGAGCATTGATTCTTGTTAATTGTGGTTGTCTTGTGTTAAGAAGAATATGATTAGTGTTTTGTGTGACGTTTATTGCTAATCAATCTAATCGTTGATTACGTTTTCTTGTTGATGACACCCTGAACTTCATCTCAATTTTTCTTGCTGTTCTGCTCAAAATTTGGAGAAACGGGAAAAGCGCAATGGAGCGTAGTGCAATGGCACTTTTCATCCAAAACTTGTTCGTCTCCTCGAGCTCTTCGATTTGAGTTCTAGGTTTGCGTCAATCGGAGTTCGCAGCAGAAAGTTATGCTGTTTTTACTGCAATTGAGCTTGACGCAGCTTTCTTCGTCCTACTTCTTCGTGAAGCGTCCGCGATCGTTTTTCTTATTTTGGCATTAACTTTTTCGAGAAGATTTAGCTTTTCGTTATTCATATTGTGGCCGTCAATCTTGCGTCTCACGCCACTCTATTTTGAGGACTCTTTTATTATTAACGTCTCCTTTACCCTGCCCTTTTTGAGTGACGTCTCTCACATCTTTGGAAGTTCCTTGAGCGTCCTTCTTACGTTTATCGTTGACAGAACGCAGTCCTCATATCTCTCTCATTCTCAATTGCGGCCTTCACCATATATGGTGTGCAAATTCTGCGATCTTATCTTATACGTCTTCTCGCAACAAGATATGGCTATGAATATTCTCGTCAACGGCTTTCCTTCTGGCCAGCGTTCTGTTCCTCCTTTCCAAGGTCAAGGTTTTCCAGGCTGGAAAGCAAAGATGTTGTTAATTCTTGAAGGCGATGAACTCTCCGATGTTGTTCTTGGAAATCGTGTTTGTCCTCCTCAGCCTGTTGATACTGATACTGATAACGTGCTTATCACTGAAGGACCTATATTTGAAGATTGGAATGTTGCCTATACGGATTGGCAACGACGTGATAAAGCAGCTCGTCGGTATATTCTTTCTGCTCTTACTGATTCCCTTTTGCTTGATATGTACGAACTGCCTACTTCCCACGACGTATGGAAGTACCTTATTGCAAACTTTCAGAAGAAATCTGTCACAGAAATACTTTATTTGAGAGGGTTGCTTAACAAGTTACAATATGAAGTTGGTACTGCCATGACGGGACATATTGAATCTTTCAAATCTATTATTAATCAAATTGCTGCTGCCGGTGATCCTGTTCCACAAAAGCAACTGATTACACTTCTCCTTGATACGGTGAAGGACTCTTCTTATGATAACATTGTTACTATTCTCTCTAATAAAGATGGTCTTGATTTCGACCAAGCCTGCATGGCTTTAATTGAATACTCTCAACGTCAAGAACGTCGTAATGCTAGTCATGATATAGCTATGATTTCACACGAGGAGAGTGAGTCACAACAGATGGAACGGGCTTTTTATGCTCGAAGGCGTCCATTTCAACGAGGAAACCGCAGAGGTGGCCGTCGCGGTAATATTTTCTCTCGTCTCAAATTTCCTAATAAGCAATGTTCTTACTGCAACAGAAATGGCCATACTGAAGATGATTGTTGGGCACGTCAATATGATGAAGAACACAATATTACCACAAAACAACCACGTTTATCTAGAGACTCTTCTTCTTCTTCTTATGAATATTGTGGACGATCTGATCATCCCACTCATATGTGCTATAAGCGTCGATTCGACACAGATCGGAATAGAGCATATGCTACTGAACATCGAAACAACATTGTACCAGAAACAAGCTGCGTCCTATGTTCAGTTGCTCCAGACAGAATACTTCATGTACGCGATGGATCACTTTTTTTATTGTCGATTCTGGTGCTACAGGAAATATGACATATCACTCTAAATGGCTCCATAACTATCATCCACTGCCAGTTCAACTCAACGTGTTGTTTATCTTGCTGATGATACTACTTGTCAAGTAAAGGGTATTGGAGACTTATATCTTGGTACCTTATCTTCTTCCACTCGAATTTTGCGAGGAGTATTACATGTACCAGATCTTCAACGTAATCTTCTTTCAGTTGCTAGACTTGTTGATCTTGGTCTGTTTGTTGGATTTGATCATACCAAATGCCGAATTGAGAAAGATGGATAGACTATAGCCACTGCTCCTCGAAATGGTAATTTGTTTGAACTCTCTCTCAACGATGCTGTAGCAAATGTTGTCACTGCTCCAGGTGATCATGATTGCAAAGTATGGCATCACCATTTTGTTCATGCTGATTTCTCAAAACTCCTTGATCTTCAAACGTTCGTGATCTTGTTCATGGCATG
>NC_140932.1:39930929-40054071 GCF_014529385.1 Adiantum capillus-veneris
CTTATTAGGTTGGACAAGTGGTGGACCTTAACACCAACATATTCATAATATAATGACATAGATGGAAAAAGTGGTGAATCTTGATACAAACCACTCATGCTACTAGCGATAATAGCTTGGACAAGTTGGGACCTTGTATGTAAAACCCACATGCTAAAAAATATCGTGGGTGTTTAAGGTTATTTCGATGAAGCCTAGCATCTTGGGAGACATGGTGCAGCTTGCTTCTCTTCATGTTTCAATGGAGCCTATCTTGGACAAATGGTGGAGCTCCTTCTCTCCATGTTTCAATGGACCTAGCTTGGACAAGTGATGGTCCTTGCTGATCTCTATGATTCAATAGAGTTAGCTTGGACAAGTGTGGACCTTGGAACCAACCCCCATGTAAAACCTATCATGGTCACTCCAAGTGGTGAGAAAGAATAACCTTTAAGATATAGCCTTATAGGTTGGACAAGTGGTGGACCTTAACACCCAAATATTCTTAATATAATGACATAGAGTGAAAAAGTGGTGAATCTTGAGATAAAACCACTCATGCTACTAGCGATAATAGCTTGGACAAGTGGTGGACCTTGAACGAAAACCCCCATGTTTCAATAGACTTGCTTCGACAAATGGTGGAGCATCGTTCTCTCCATGTTTCAATGGAGCCTAGCTTGGACAAGTGGTCGACCTTTGTTTCTCTCTATGTTTCAATAGAGTTAGCTTGGACAAGTGGTGGACCTTGGAACAAAACCCCCATGTAAAACCTATCATGGTCACTCCAAGTGGGAAGAAGAATAACCTTAAAGATGTATCCTTATAGGGTTGGACAAGTGGTGGCCCTTAACACCCAGATATTCTTAATAAAGTGGTGAAAATGAATCTTGAGACCAAACACTCAGGTACTAGCAATAGATCTTTGGACAAGTGGTGGACCTTGAATGTAAACCCCTAATCTACGAAAATATCGTGGGTTTAATGTATTTCGATGGAGCCTAGCATCTTGGAGACATGGTGCACCTTGCTTCTCGCCATGTTTCAATGGAGCCTATCTTGAACAAATGGTGGAGCAACCTTTCTCTCCATGTTTCAATGGACCCTAGCTTGGAAAGTGGTGGTGGACCTTGTTTCTCTCTATGTTTCAATAGAGTTAGCTTGACAAGTGGTGGACTTGGAACCAAACCACCATGTAAAACCTATCATGGTCACTCAAGTGTAGGTAAGAAAGAATAACCTTTAAGATGTAGCCTTATAGGTTGGACAAGTGGTGGACCTTATAATTACCCACATATTCTTAATATAAGTGGTGAATCTTGAGACCAAAGCACTCAGGCTACTAGCAATATTAGCTTGGACAAGTGGTGGGACCTTGAATGTAAACCCCTCATCTACGAATTATCGTGGGTTTATGTATGTCGATGGAGCCTTAGCATCTTGAGACATGGTGAGCTTGCTCTCGTCATTTTCAATGGACCTATCTTGGACAAATGGTGTGAAGCATCCTTCTCTCCATGTTTCAATGGAGCCTAGCTTGGACAAGTGGTGGACCTTTGCTTCTCTCTCTGTTTCAATAGAGTTAGCTTGGACAAGTGGTGGACCTTGGAACCAAACCCCCATGTAAAAACCTATCATGGTTACTCCAAGTGGTAAGAAAGAATAACCTTTAAGATATAGACTTATAGGTTGGACAAGTGTGGACCTTAACACCCACATATTTTTAATATAATGACATAGAGTGGAAAAAAGTGGTGAATCATTGAGACAATGCCACTCATGCTACTAGGATAATAGCTTGGACAAGTATCTGGCCTTTGAATGTAAACCCCCCATGTACAAAATATCATGGTTTTAAGGTTATTTCGATGAAGCCTAGCATCTTGGAGACATGGTGCAGCTTGCTTCTCTTCATTTTTCAATGGAGCCTATCTTGGACAAATGGTGGAGCATCCTTCCTCCATGTTTCAATGGACCCTAGCTTGGACAAGTGGTGGACCTTTGCTTCTCTCTATGTTTCAATAGAGTTTGCTTGGACAAGTGGTGGACCTTGGAACCAAACCCCCATGTAAAACCTATCATGGTCACTCCAAGTGGTGAGAAAGAATAACCTTTAAAATTTGCCTTATAGGTTGGACAAGTGGTGGACCTAAACACCCATATTCTAATATAATCACATAGAGTGAAAAAGTAGTGAATCTTGAGACAAAATCACTCATGCTACTAGCGATAATAGCTTGGGAAAGTGGTGGAACTTGAACGTCAATCCCCCATGTTTCAATAGATTAGCTTCGAAAAATGGTGGAGCATCGTTCTCTCCATCTTTCAATGGACCCTAGCTTGGACAAGTACTGGACCTTTGTTTCTCTCTAGGTTTCAATAGAGTTAGCTTGGACAAGTGGTGGACCTTGGAACCAAAACCCCCATGTAAAACCTATCATGTTCACTCCAAGTGGTGAGAAAGAATAACCTTTAAATGATAGCCTTATAGGTTGGACAAGTGGTGGACCTTAACACCCAGATATTCTTAATATAATGACATAGAGTGGAAAAGTGGTGAATCTTGAGACAAACTACTCATGCTACTAGCGATAATAGGTTGGACAAGTGGTGGACCTTGAATGTAAACCCCCCATCTACGAAATATCGTGGCTTTAAGGTATTTTAGATGGAGGCTAGCATCTTGGAGACATGGTGCACCTTGCTTTTCTTCATGTTTCAATGGAGCCTATCTTGGACAAATGGGGAGCATCCTTCTCTCCATGTTTCAATGGACCCTAGCTTGGACAAGTGGTGGACCTTTGCTTCTCTCTATGTTTCAATAGAGTTACCTTGGACAAGTGGTGGACCTTGGGAACAAACCCCATGTAAAACCTATCATGGTCACTCCAAGTGGTGAGAAAGAATAACCTTTAAGATATAGCCTTATAGGTTGGACAAGTGGTGGACCTTAACACCCACATATTCTTAATATAATGAATACAGTGATAAAGTGGTGAATCTTGAGACAAACCACTCATCCTACTAGCGGTAATAGCTTGGACAAGTGGTGGACCTTGAACGTAACCCCCCATGTTTCATGGAGTTTAGCTTCGAGAAATGATTGGAGCATCCTTCTCTCCATGTTTCAATGGAGCCTAGCTTAGACAAGTGGTGGACCTTTGCTTTCTCTATAATTCAATAGAGTTAGCTTGGACAAGTGGTGGAACTTGAAACCAAACCCCCATGTAAAACCTATCATGGTCACTCCAAGTGGTAAGAAAGAATAACCTTTAAGATATAGCCTTATAGGTTGTACAAGTGGTGGACCTTAACACCCACATATTCTTAATATAATGACATAGAGTGGAAAAGTGGTGAATCTTGAGACCAAACCACTCAGGCTACTACCAATAAGCTTGGAAAAGTGGTGGACCTTGAATGTAAACCCTCATCTACGACATATCAGGGGTTTAATGTTTTTCGATGGAGCCTAGCATCTTGGAGACATGGTGCAGCTTGCTTCTCGTCATGTTTCAATGGAGCCTATCTTGGACAAATGGTGGAGCATCCTTCTCTCCATGTTTCAATGGAGCCTAGCTTGGACAAGTGGTGGACCTTTGCTTCTCTCTATGTTTCAATAGAGTTAGCTTGGACAAGTGGTGGAATTGGAACTAAACCCCATGTTAAACCTATCATGGTCACTCCAAGTGGGAAGAAAGAATAACCTTTAAGATGTAGCCTTATAGGTTGGACAAGTGGTGGCCTTAACACCCACATATTTTAATAAAGTGGTGAATCTTGAGACCAAACCACTCAGGCTACTAGCACTAATAGCTTAGACAAGTGGTGGACCTTGAATGTAAACCCCTTATCTATGAAATATCGTGGGTTAAAGTATTTTGATTGAGCGTAGCATCTTGGAGACATGGTGCAGCTTGCTCTCGTCATGTTTCAATGGAGCCTATCTTGAAACAAATGGTGGAGCATCCTTCTCTCCATGTTTCAATGGACCCTAGCTTGGACAAGTGGTGGACCTTTGCTTCTCTCTATGTTTCAATAGATTAGCTTGGACAAGTGGCGACCTTGGAACCAAACCCCCATGTAAAACCTATCATGGTCACTCCAAGTGGTAAGAAAGAATAAACTTTAAGATGTTAGCCTATAGGTTGGACAAGTGGTGGACCTTAGCATCCAATTCTTCTTTAATAAAAGTTGGTGAATCTTGAGACCAAACCACTCAGGCTACTAGCAATAATAGCTTGGACAAGTGGTGGACCTTGAATGTAAACCCCTTATCTACAAAATATCGTGGGTTTAATGTATTTCGATGGAGCCTAGCATCTTGGAGACATGGTGCAGCTTGTTCTCTCATGTTTCAATGGAGCCTATCTTGGACAAATGGTGAAGCATCCTTCTCTCCATGTTCAATGGACCCTAGCTTGGACAAGTGGTGGACCTTTGCTTCCTCTCTGTTTCAATAGAGTTAGCTTGGAGAAGTGGTGGACCTTGGAACCAAACCCCCATGTAAAACCTATCATGGTCACTCCAAGTGGTAAGAAAGAATAACCTTTAAGATATAGCCTTATAGGTTGGACAAGTGGTGGACCTTAACACCCACATATTCTTAATATAATGACATAGAGTGGAAAAGTGGTGAATCTTGAGACCAAACCACTCATGCTACTAGAGAGAATAGCTTGGACAAGTATACGCCTTTGAATGTAAACCCCCATGTACAAAATATCGTGGGTTTAAGGTATTTCGATGATGAAGCCTGCATCTTGGAGACATGGTGCAGTTGCTTCTCTTCATTTTTTCGATGGCCCTATCCTGGACAAATGGTGGAGCATCCTTCTCTCCATGTTTCAATGGACCCTAGCGTGGACAAGTGGTGGACCTTTGTTTCTCTCTATGTTTCAATAGAGTTTGCTTGGACAAGTGGTGGACCTTGGAACCAAACCCCATGTAAAACTATCATGGTCACTCCAAGTGGTGAGAAAGAATAACCTTTAAGATATAGCCTTATAGGTTGGACAAGTGGTGGACCTTAACAACCAAATATTCTTAATATAATGACATAGAGTGAAAAAGTGGTGAATCTTGAGACAAAACCACTCATGCTACTAGCGATAATAGCTTGGACAAGTGGTGGAACTTGAACGTAAATCCCCATGTTTCAATAGATGTTAGCTTCGAAAATTTGTGGAGCATCTTCTCTCCATGTTTCAATGGTGGCCTAGCTTGGACAAGTAGTGGACCTTTGTTTCTCTCTATGTTTCAATAGAGTTAGCTTGGACAAGTGGTGGACCTTGGAACCAAACCCCCATGTAAAACCTATCATGGTCACTCCAAGTGGTGAGAAGAATAACCTTAAGATATATCCTTATAGGTTGGACAAGTGGTGGACCTTAACACCCGATATTCTTAATATAATGACATAGAGTGGAAAGTGGTGAATCTTGAGACCAAACCACTCATGCTACTAGCAATAATAGCTTGGAAAAGTGGTGGACTTGAATGTAAACCCCCCATCTACGAAATATCGTGGGTTTAATGTATTTAGATGGAGCCTAGCATCTTGGAGACATGGTGCACCTTGCTTCTCTTCATGTTTCAATGGAGCCTATCTTGGACAAATGGTGGAGCATCCTTCTCTCCATGTTTCAATGGACCTAGCTTAACAAGTGGTGGACCTTTGCTTCTCTCTATGTTTCAATAGAGTTAGCTTGGACAAGTGGTGGACCTTGGAACCAAACCCCATGTAAAACCTATCATGGTCACTCCAAGTGGTGAGAAAGAATAACCTTTAAGATATAGCCTTATAGGTTGGACAAGTGGTGGACCTTAACACCCAAAAATCCTTATTTATAATGACATAGAGTGATAAAGTGGTGAATCTTGAGACAAAACCACTAAGCTACTAGAGTAATAGCTTGGACAAGTGGTGGACCTTGAAGTAAACCCCCATTTTTCAATAGAGTTAGCCCCTTCGAGAATCGATGGAGCATCCTTCTCTCCATGTTTCAATGGACCCTAGCTTGGACAAGTGGTGGACCTTTGCTTCTCTCTATGTTCAATAGAGTTAGCTTGGACAAGTGGTGGACCTTGAAACCAAACCCCCATGTAAAAACTATCATGGTCACTCCAAGTGGTAAGAAAGAATAACCTTTAAGATGTAGCCTTATAGGTTGGACAAGTGGTGGACCTTAACACCCACATATTCTTAATATAATGACATAGAGTGGAAAAGTGGTGAATCTTGAGACCAAACCACTCAGGCTACTACCAATAATAGCTTGGACAAGTGTTGGACCTTGAATGTAAACCCCTCATCTAGGACATATCGTAGGTTTAATGTTTTTCGATGGAGCCTAGCATCTTGGAGACATGGTGCAGCTTGCTTCTCGTCATGTTTCATGGAACCTATCTTGGACAAATGGTGGAGCATCCTTCTCTCCATGTTTCAATGGAGCATAGCTTGGACAAGTGGTGGACCTTTGCTTCTCTCTCTGTTTCAATAGAGTTAGCTTGGACAAGTGGTGGAGCTTGGAACCAAACCCCCATGTAAAACCTATCATGGTCACTCCAAGTGGTAAGAAAGAATAACCTTTAAGAATAGACTTATAGGTTGGACAAGTGGTGTACCTTGAATGTAAAACCCCCCATCTACGCAAAAATATGGTGGGTTTAAGGTATTTGGATGGAGCCTAGCATCTTGGAGACATGGTGCACCTTGCTTCTCTTCATGTTTCAATGGAGCCTATCTTGGACAAATGGTGGAGCATCCTTCTCTCCATGTTTCAATGGACCCTAGCTTGGACAAGTGGTGGACCTTTGCTTCTCTCTATGTTTCAATAGAGTTAGCTTGGACAAGTGGTGGACCTTGGAACCAAACCCCCATGTAAAACCTATCATGGTCACTCCAAGTCATGAGAAAGAATAACCTTTAAGATATAGTCTTATAGGGGACAAGTGGTGGACCCCACATATTCTTAATATAATGACATAGAGTGGAAAAAGTGGTGAATCTTGAGACAAAACCACTCATGCTACTAGCGATAATAGCTTGGACAAGTGGTGGACCTTGAATGTAAACCCCATGTACGAAATATCGTGGGTTTAAGGTATTTCGATGGAGCCTTATCTTGGAGACATGGTGCAGCTTGCTTCTCTTCATGTTTCAATGGAGCCTATCTTGAACCAAATGGTGGATCATCCTTCTCTCCATGTTTCAATGGAGCCTAGCTTGGACAAGTGGTGGACCTTTGCTTCTCTCTATGTTTCCATAGAGTTAGCTTGGACAAGTGGTGGACCTTGGAACCAAACCCCCATGTAAAACTATCATGGTCACTCCAAGTGGTGAGAAAGAATAACCTTTAAGATATAGTCTTATAGGTTGGACAAGTGGGACCTTAAAACCTAGATTCTTAATATAATGACATAGAGTGGAAAAGTGGTGAATCTTGAGACCAAACCACTCATGCTACTAAGGATAATAGCTTGGACAAGTGGTGGACCTTGAATGTATATCCCCATGTACGAAATATCATGGGTTTAAGGTATTTCGATGGAGCCTAGCATCTTGGAGACATGGTGCAGCTTGCTTCTCTTCATGTTTCAATGGAGCCTATCTTTGACAAATGGTGGAGCATCCTTCTCTCCATGTTTCAATGGAGCCTAGCTTGGACAAGTGGTGGACCTTTGCTTCTCTCTATGTTTCAATAGATTTAGCTTGGACAAGTGGTGGACCTTGTAACCAAACTCCCATGTAAAACCTATCATGGTCACTCCAAGTGGTGAGAAAGAATAAAGTTTAAGATATAGCCTTATAGGTTGGACAAGTGGTGGACCTTAACACCCATATATTCTTAATATAATGACATAGAGTGGAAAAGTGGTGAATCTTGAGACCAAACCACTCATGCTACTAGAGATAATAGCTTGGACAAGTGTGGACCTTGAATGTAAACCCCCCATATACGAAATATCATGGGTTTAAGGTATTTCAATGGAGCCTAGCATATTGGAGACATGGTGTAGCTTGCTTCTCTTCATGTTTCAATGGAGCGTATCTTGGACAAATGGTGGAGCATCCCTCTCTCCATGTTTCAATGGACCTAGCGTGGACAAGTGGTGGACCTTTGGTTCTTTCTATGTTTCAAAAGAGTTATCTTGGAACTGTGGTGGACCTTAACACCCAAATATTCTTAATATAATGACCTAGAGTGAAAAAGTGGTGAATCTTGAGACAAAACCACTCATGCTACTAGCGATAATAGCTTGGACAAGTGTTGGACCTTGAACCTAACCCCCCAATGTTTCAATAGACATAGCTTCGACAAATGGTGGAGCATCGTTCTCTCCATGTTTCAATGGAGCCTAGCTTGGACAAATGGTGGACGTTTGTTTCTCTCTATGTTTCAATAGAGTTAGCTTGGACAAGTGGTGGACCTTGGAACCAAACCCCCATGTAAAACCTATCATGGTCACTCCAAGTGGTGAGAAAGAATAACCTTTATGATATATCCTTATAGGTTGGACAAGTGGTGGACCTTAACTCCGACATATTCTTTATATAATGGCATAGAGTGGAAAAGTGGTGAGTCTTTAGACCAAACCACTCAGGCTACTACCAATAATAGCTTGGACAAGTGTTGGACCTTGAATGTAAACCCCTCATCTACGACATATCGTGGGTTTAATGTTTTTCGATGGAGCCTAGCATCTTGGAGACATGGTGCAGCTTGCTTCTCGTCATGTTTTAATGGAGCCTATCTTGGACAAATGGTGGAGCATCCTTCTCTCCATGTTTCAATGGAGCCTAGCTTGGACAAGTGGTGGACCTTTGCTTCTCTCTCTGTTTCAATAGAGTTAGCTTGGACAAGTGGTGGACCTTGGAACCAAACCCCCATGTAAAACCTATCATGGTCACTCCAAGTGGTAAGAAAGAATAACCTTTAAGATATAGCCTTATAGGTTGGACAAGTGGTGGACCTTAACACCCACATATTCTTAATATAATGACATAGAGTGGAAAAGTGGTGAATCTTGAGACAAAACCACTCATGCTACTAGCGATAATAGCTTGGACAAGTGGTGGACCTTGAATGTAAACCCCTCATGTAGAAAATATCGTGGGTTTAAGGTATTTCGATGGAACCTAGCATCTTGGAGACATGGTGCAACTTGCTTCTCTTCATGTTTCAATGGAGCCTATCTTGGACAAATGGTGGAGCATCCTTCTCTCCATGTTTCAATGGACCCTAGCTTGGACAAGTGGTGGACCTTTGCTTCTCTCTATGTTTCAATAGAGTTAGCTTGGACAAGTGGTGGACCTTGGAACCAAACCCCCATGTAAAACCTATCATGGTCACTCCAAGTGGTGAGAAAGAATAACCTTTAAGATATAGCCTTATAGGTTGGACAAGTGGTGGACCTTAACACCCAAATATTCTTAATAAAATGACATAGAGTGAAAAAGTGGTGAATCTTGAGACAAAACCACTCATGCTACTAGCGATAATAGCTTGGACAAGTGGTGGACCTTGAATGTAAACCCCCCATGTTTCAATAGACTTAGCTTGGACAAATGGTGGAGCATCGTTCTCTCCATGTTTCAATGGAGCCTTGCTTGGACAAGTGGTGGACCTTTGTTTCTCTCTATGTTTCAATAGTGTTAGCTTGAACAAGTGGTGGACCTTGGAACCAAACCCCCATGTAAAAGCTATCATGGTCACTCCAAGTGGGAAGAAAGAATAACCTTTAAGATGTAGCCTTATAGGTTGGACAAGTGGTGGACCTTAACACCCACATATTTTTAATAAAAGTGGTGAATCTTGAGAGAAAACCACTCAGGCTACTAGCAAAAATAGCTTAGACAAGTGGTGGACCTTGAATGTAAACCCCTCATCTACGAAATATCGTGGGTTTAATGTATTTCGATGGAGCCTAGCATCTTGAAGACATGGTGCAGCTTGCTTCTCATCATGTTTCAATGGAGCCTATCTTGGACAAATGGTGGAGCATCCTTCTCTCCATGTTTCAATGGACCCTAGCTTGGACAAGTGGTGGACCTTGGAACCAAACCCCCATGTAAAACCTATCATGGTCACTCCAAGTGGTAAGAAAGAATAACCTTTAAGATGTAGCCTTATAGGTTGGACAAGTGGTGGACCTTAACACCACATATTCTTAATAAAAGTGGTGAATCTTGAGACCAAACCACTCACCCTACTAGCAATAATAGCTTGGACAAGTGGTGGACCTTGAATGTAAACCCCTCATCTACGAAATATCGTGGGTTTAATGTATTTCGATGGAGCCTAGCATCTTGGAGACATGGTGCAGCTTGCTTCTCGTCATGTTTCAATGGAGCCTATCTTGGACAAATGGTGGAGCATCCTTCTCTCCATGTTTCAATGGACCCTAGCTTGGACAAGTGGTGGACCTTTGCTTCTCTCTATGTTTCAATAGAGTTAGCTTGGACAAGTGGTGGACCTTGGAACCAAACCCCCATGTAAAACCTATCATGGTCACTCCAAGTGGTAAGAAAGAATAACCTTTAAGATATAGCCTTATAGGTTGGACAAGTGGTGGACCTTAACACCCACCATATTCTTAATATAATGACATAGAGTGGAAAAGTGGTGAATCTTGAGACAAACCACTCATGCTACTAGAATAATAGCTTGGACAAGTGGTGGACCTTGAATGTAAACCCCCCATCTACGAAATATCGTGGGTTTAAGGTATTTCGATGGAGCCTAGCATCTTGGAGACATGGTGCAGCTTGCTTCTCTTCATTTTCAATGGAGCCTATCTTGGACAAATGGTGGAGCATCCTTCTCTCCATGTTTCAATGGACCCTAGCTTGGACAAGTGGTGGACCTTTGCTTCTCTCTATGTTTCAATAGAGTTAGCTTGGACAAGTGGTGGACCTTGGAACCAAACCCCCATGTAAAACCTATCATGGTCACTCCAAGTGGTAAGAAAGAATAACCTTTAAGATGTAGCCTTATAGGTTGGACAAGTGGTGGACCTTAACACCCAAATATTCTAATATAATGACATAGAGTGAAAAAGTGGTGAATCTTGAGACAAAACCACTCATGATACTAGCGATAATAGCTTGGACAAGTGGTGGACTTGAACGTAAACCCCCCATGTTTCAATAGATTATCTTGGACAAATGGTGGAGCATCCTTCTCTCCATGTTTCAATGGAGCCTAGCTTGGACAAGTGGTGGACCTTTGTTTCTCTCTATGTTTCAATAGAGTTAGCTTGGACAAGTGGTGGACCTTGGAACCAAACCCCCATGTAAAACCTATCATGGTCACTCCAAGTGGTGAGAAAGAATAACCTTAAGATATAGCCTTATAGGTTGGACAAGTGGTGGACCTTAACACCCAGATATTCTTAATATAATGACATAGAGTGGAAAAGTGGTGAATCTTGAGACCAAACCACTCATGCTACTAGCGATAATAGCTTGGACAAGTGGTGGACCTTGAATGTAAACCCCCCATCTACGAAAATATCGTGGGTTTAAGGTATTTTGATGGAGCCTAGCATCTTGGAGACATGGTGCACCTTGCTTCTCTTCATGTTTCAATGGAGCCTATCTTGGACAAATGGTGGAGCATCCTTCTCTCCATGTTTCAATGGACCCTAGCTTGCACAAGTGGTGGACCTTTGCTTCTCTCTATGTTTCAATAGAGTTAGCTTGGACAAGTGGTGGACCTTGGAACCAAACCCCAATGTAAAACCTATCATGGTCACTCCAAGTGTGAGAAAGAATAACCTTTAAGATATAGCCTTATAGGTTGGACAAGTGGTGGACCTTAACACCCAGATATCCTTAATATAATGACATAGAGTGATAAAGTGGTGAATCTTGAGACAAAACCACTCATGCTACTAACGGTAATAGCTTGGACAAGTCGTGGACCTTGAACGTAAACCCCCCATTTTTCAATAGAGTTAGCTTCGACAAATGGTGGAGCATCCTTCTCTCCATGTTTCAATGGAGCCTAGCTTAGACAAGTGGTGGACCTTTGCTTCTCTCTATGTTTCAATAGAGTTAGCTTGGACAAGTGGTGGACCTTGAAACCAAACCCCCATGTAAAACCTATCATGGTCACTCCAAGTGGTAAGAAAGAATAACCTTTAAGATATAGCCTTATAGGTTGGACAAGTGGTGGACCTTAACACCCACATATTCTTAATATAATGACATAGAGTGGAAAAGTGGTGAATCTTGAGACCAAACCACTCATGCTACTACCAATAATAGCTTGGACAAGTGTTGGACCTTGAATGTAAACCCCTCATCTACGACATATGATGGTTTAATGTTTTTCGATGGAGCCTAGCATCTTGGAGACATGGTGCACTTGCTTCTCTCATGTTTCAATGGAGCCTATCTTGGACAAATGGTGGAGCATCCTTCTCTCCATGTTTCAATGGAGCCTAGCTTGGACAAGTGGTGGACCTTTGCTTCTCTCTCTATTTCAATAGAGTTAGCTTGGACAAGTGGTGGACCTTGGAACCAAACCCCCATATTAAAACCTATCATGGTCACTCCAAGTGGTAAGAAAGAATAACCTTTAACATATAGACTTATAGGTTGGACAAGTGGTGGACCTTGAATGTAAACCCCCATCTACAAAATATGTGGGTTTAAGGTATTTCATGGAGCCTAGATCTTGGAGACATGGTGCACCTTGCTTCTTTTCATGTTTCAATGGAGCCTATCTTCCACCAAATGGGGATCATCCTTCTCTCCATGTTTCAATGGAGCCTAGCTTGGACAAGTGGTGGACCTTTGCTTCTCTCTATGTTTCAATAGAGTTAGCTTGGACAAGTGGTGGACCTTGGAACCAAACCCCCATGTAAAACATATCATGGTCATCCAAGTGGTGAGAAATAATACCCTTTAAGATCTAGCCTTATAGGTTGGACAAGTGGTCGACCTTAAAACCTAGATCTTCATAATATAATGACATAGAGTGAAAAGTGGTGAATCTTGAGACAAAACCACTCATGCTACTAGCGGTAATAGCTTGGAAAAGTGGTGGACCTTGAACGTAAACCCCCCATGTTTCAAAAGATTTAGCTTCGACAAATGGTGGAGCATCCTTCTCTCCATGTTTCAATGGAGCCTAGCTTGGACAAGTGGTGGACCTTTGCTTCTCTCTATGTTTCAATAGAGTTAGCTTGGACAAGTGGTGGACCTTGGAACCAAACCCCATGTAAAACCTATCATGGTAACTCCAAGTGGTGAGAAAGAATAAAGTTTAAGATATAGCCTTATAGGTTGGACAAGTGGTGGACCTTAGCACCCAGATATTCTTAATATAATGACATAGAGTGGAAAAGTGGTGAATCTTGAGACCAAACCACTCATGCTACTAGAGATAATAGGTTGGACAAGTGGTGGACCTTGAATGTAAACCCCCCATGTACGAAATATCATGGGTTTAAGGTATTTCAATGGAGCCTAGCATCTTGGAGACATGGTGTAGCTTGCTTCTCTTCATGTTTCAATGGAGCTATCTTGGACAAATGGTGGAGCATCCTTCTCTCCATGTTTCAATGGACCCTAGCTTGGACAAGTGGTGGACCTTTGATTCTCTCTATGTTTCAATAGAGTTAGCTTGGACAAGTGGTGGACCTTGGAACCAAACCCCCATGTAAAACCTATCATGGTCACTCCAAGTGGTGAGAAAGAATAACCCTTAAGATATAGCCTTATAGGTTGGACAAGTGGTGGACCTTAACACCCAAATATTCTTAATATAATGACATAGAGTGAAAAAGTGGTGAATCTTGAGACCAAACCACTCATGCTACTAGCGTTAATAGGTTGGACAAGTGGTGGACCTTGAATGTAAACCCCCCATGTACAATATCGTGGTTTAAGGTATTTCGATGAATCCTATCATCTTGGAGACATGGTGCAGCTTGATTCTCTCATGTTTCGATGGAGCCTATCTTCCAATGGTTCTCAAATGTTTCAATGGAGCCTAGCTTGGACAAGTGGTGGACCTTTGTTTCTCTCTATGTTTCAATAGAGTTAGCTTGGACAAGTGGTGGACCTTGGAACCAAACCCCCATGTAAAACATATCATGGACATTTCAAGTGGTGAGAAATAATACCCTTTAAGATATACCCTTATAGGTTGGACAAGTGGTCGACCTTAACACCCAGATCTTCTTAATAATGACATAGAGTGGAAAAGTGGTGAATCTTGAGACCAAACCACTCATGCTACTAGAGATAATAGGTTGGACAAGTGGTGGACCTTGAATGTAAACTCCCCATGTACAAAATATCATGGGTTTAAGGTATTTCAATGGATCTTAGCATCTTGGAGACATGGTGCAGCTTGCTTCTCTTCATGTTTCAATGGAGCCTATCTTGGACAAATGGTGGAGCATCCTTCTCTCCATGTTTCAATGGACCCTAGCTTAGACAAGTGGTGGACCTTTGCTTCTCTCTATGTTTCAATAGAGTTAGCTTGGACAAGTGGTGGAACTTGGAACCAAACCCCCATGTAAAACCTATCATGGTCATTCCAAGTGGTGAGAAAGAATACCCTTTAAGATATAGCCTTATAGGTTGGACAAGTGGTGGACCTTAACACCCAGATCTTCTTAATATAATGACATAGAGTGGAAAAGTGGTGAATCTTGACATCAAACCACTCATGCTACTAGTGATAATAGGTTGGACAAGTGGTGGACCTTGAATGTAAACCCCCCATGTACGAAATATCATGGGTTTAAGATATTTCAATGGAGCCTAGCATTTTGGAGACATGGTGCAGCTTGCTTCTCTTCATGTTTCAATCAAACCTGGCTTGGACAAATGGTGGAGCATCCTTCTCTCCATGTTTCAATGGAGCCTAGCTTGGACAAGTGGTGGACCTTTGATTCTCTCTATGTTTCAATAGAGTTAGCTTGGACAAGTGGTGGACCTTGGAACCATACCCCTATGTAAAACCCATCATGTGCATTCCAAGTGGTGGTAAATAATACCATTTAAGATATAGCCTTATAGGTTGGACAAGTGGTGGACCTTAACACCCAGATCTTCTTAATATAATGACATAGAGTGGAAAAGTGGTGAATCTTGAGACCAAACCACTCATGCTACTAGGGATAATAGGTTGGACAAGTGGTGGACCTTGAATTTAAACCCCACATATACAAAATATCATGGGTTTAAGGTATTTCAATGGAGCCTAGCATCTCAAAGACATGGTGCATCTTGCTTCTCTTCATGTTTCAATGGAGCCTATTTTGGACAAATGGTGGAGCATCCTTCTCTCCATGTTTCAATGGACCCTAGATTGGACAAGTGGTGGACCTTTGCTTCTCTCTATGTTTCAATATAGTTAGCCTATATTAGACAATTAGTAGACCTCGAATCTCTCCATGTTGTCTAGAGCTGAGCTTGGACAAGTGGTGGACCTTACTTCTCCCTTCCCTTAGTTTACTAGCTTAAATGATCACTATGTATACTTGCTTAGATCTAGCTTGAACAAGTGGTGGAACTTGTATTCACACAAACTTAATCCATTACAAAAAAGTATATGTTAAAATAACATTTGGTTTTTTTTGTTTCAGGAAAGATGGCTCCAAAAAAACAGGTTGCAAGGGTTGCTGTCTCAGTTGACTATACTTGCAATGATCTTAGGAAATGGTATTTGGACATACATGGTATAGAGGGTGCACAATTTCATAAGGTGCATCTATTTATTGCCAAAAAGGAGAATGACAGCTTGTTTGAAGATGTTGGACAAGTTGTGGAAGCATCTGTCTCTGTAGAGGTGGAATGCATTGACATTCTAGTTCCAATGAATCTAGAATTTCAACTATCTCCAGGAGCATATGCATTGGAGCGCATGTCTAGAAACAAAGAAGAGACAATGTTTTCTCGAGGATGGAAGTTTGCAGAATCAAATCCAAATATCACAGCAGATCAACTTCAAAGCTCCATCATTGCCACACTACAACGAAAAAAGGTGAAAGCTTCACGACCACCATCCACAAAGAAGCAAGCAAAAGTGCAAAAAGTAGCAGCTAAGCGAACTAGTTCCATTTTGGATGTAGACAAGGCATCTTTGGCATCCTCATCAACAGAGGGTTCAATGTCAAAGATGAGAATTGTGGATCCAGATGTTTTAGAAGCTGAGGCCATGAAAGGACAAGAAAAAGATACAGGTGGAATGAATAAGTACATAAATTATTTTCCTTTCCAATATAGGGAATTTGATATCCCTATTCAAAATTGTTGGCTTGCTCCTGATCACTATAATGCACGTATTATGGATAAAAAACACGCTGAAAGTGTGTTATTTGGATTTTCACGGAGTACGACCAAGCCTGCAGCATGTGCATATTTGATGCCTGTTCGAAATGCAAAATCAAAGAAGGGGACTCCTTTGGCAGTAGAAGAGGTAGAGGAGCAAAAAATTAAAGATTATCATTATTGGATTCTTGATGGGCAGCATTCAATCTATGCTGCAAAAGTTTTGCTTCACAATGAACAAAACAACAAAGAGATCTTTGAAAGACTGATTAGCGTGTATAAATTTAGAAAGGCTCGCATTGTTGTGAATGCTCCTCCATTTGTTGCAACTGCTATATCTGCCATTGCAAATGAGGAGGCTCAGGCATTGTATGTCAAGCAACCTTACAGCCAAATATTGAGACATTTACGGAGTCAATGGATCTTCTCAGGACGACCACCAAAGGCAGCAAGTGGAATTGCAGAGGGACATGCATCTCGTGCCGGATGGGATGTAAGTTATTTTCTTTGTCTTTTTGATAGTGTTTAATTAACAAATCTTGCTCAATAGTTTAATTATTTCTCTATTTCTTTTTAGGGTTTTCTTCGATTGGCAAGAATGAGTGCAGCAGCAAGTTGGATTGCTAAACAGGCACACATGGTCACCTACTCTGATTTAGTTTATGATTGCTGGATAGAAATCATTGAAAATCTAGAAGAGGAGAATAAGAAACCCCCAACAACTGTATTTAGATACCTTTGTGGCCTTGAGGAATCAGAGGTAAAGACTATTCAAGAAGAGATTAGAGATGAGAAGATTTTACTGTCAAAGAGTGCAAAGGATGGTGATGCAACTGACATGTATGATCGAATCAAGCAGTTGAAGCAAGACAAATTGATTCAAGATGCACTTCTTGAAGGCTTCAACAATTTGAATGAGTCTTCACCATGTAAAGACTGGGAGGAGGTGGTCAAAATGTATAACATCAATGATGTTGTTTATAAAACAATTTTAATGCTATGCGAGGAATGGATCAGATCTAGTTTGACGCGTGGAACAAAGAAAATGGCTTTTCCAGATGGAGCAATAAAATACATGCAATGGGCAATTCACCTTCAAAAGGAGAAAACTGAGCCTAGAGATTTGCCATGGTCAATCTATGTGGTGAGCCTACAAATGGAAGGCAATCTCTACTTGATGCGCCACTTCAATAATAAAGTGCCTATTGGCTTATGTGTTTTAGATATGACAAAAAACGTTGGAGGCAATTTGAAGTGGAGTGAGGAGACATTTAACAATGCTTTGGATGGGATCTTGGCTATTGCTGGAGGGTCAACAGATCCTGGATTTGTCTTTCTTGCATTTGTGGATTTCACTAACTTCACAAAATTGCAATGTGCCTTTCACGCCATGGGAGATAATCTGAGCTACCATTGTTGTGGTGCATTGCATCACTTTCCATCAGCTCCTTGCAAAGGAGCAATTCAATTCCTAACAGTTATTGCCTTCTTGGGACAAGGCAATGCATTTGAAGACCTGAGAAGAAGATCAGAGGAACATCCCATGCCAATTGATTGTTCTCTTCTTCAAGTAGCAGATAACGATATGTCAGATTTGCAATATTTGGAGGCCAAAAAAAGAGCTTTGGTCAAGCACTACATTCGTACATATTGTTTTGAAGACCGCAAGCTTGTTGATGTTTTTGGTGATGGCTCCTTGGTTGCACAAGAAGGAATACAACAGAAAAAAGAAGTATCTGCTTAATTGATAGTGTGGAGGAGGCAAAAAGCATGGAGACCATGCTGCTAGACTTTGTTAAGTCTCATGAAGATATAGAAAAATGGGCTGGACTTCAACAATCCACTTCGCAATCAGGCGACATTGTGCCTGTTACAGAGGAGTGCTCTCCACAAAGAGAAGAAGAACAACAACAACACCATCCTCTGTCAATGGAGGACTTTTTGGAAATGGAGACACGTATGTTTTGAGTTTCTTGTGCATGTTAGTGTTTCTTGTTACTGATTTGATACTCTTAATGTTAGATTTTGCTTTATATAGTATTGATTGAGCTTGTATTTTTTATCTCAAGCATTCAAGGTTTGAATGTAAATAGTAAATTACTTGAGTTTTTGAATGGTGGATCTGTAGACTAAAACTAAAACATTTAATACTCACAAAGACTTAATTACTTAAGAGCTTGAACTCAATAAGTTTTGGACCTTTTATCAATACCCCCTTGATATGATACATTAGATCGTAGCATGGTTAAATGGTGATGCTTCATAAATTGAACCTAGCTTAGACAGGTGTTGGAGCCTAAATTTAAACTAACCTTGCTAGAAGGGAGCTTATGTTTGGACTTTGAGAACTAGCATAAGTAATCAATTAGAGCATAGATTAGACATGTGGTGGTGGCCTTAGAGACCAAAATCTTAATGAGCTTGGAAAGGTATTTAAGTACTGCAATTTACTTAGTTTTAGTACTCACTAAAGGCATAGCTTGACAAAAGGTGGACCTTACATGGATCCTAATTTCAAGAGGTGTGGTAGACCTTCAAACCAAGATCATATAGCTTGGACATGTGGTGGACCTTGCATGAGACTAGTTTAGACAAGTGTGGTACACCTTGTAACCAACACCCATTTGTTATATTAGCTTGGACAAGTGGTGGACCTTGCTTTTATGTTTCAATGGAGCATATTTTGGACAGGTGGTAGACCTTGTTTCTCTCCATGCTTCAATGGAGAGAAACATTAGCTTGGACAAGTGGTGGACCTTGCTTTTATGTTTTAAAGGAGCATATTTCGGACAAGTGGTAGACATTGTTTCTCTCCATGGTTCAATGGAACCCACCTTAGACAAGTGAAGTACCTTGAAACCAAACCCCCATAATACAACCTACTAAATAGGTTGGAAAATTGGTGGTATATGAAACCATCCATGATAGAGCATAGTATAGGTGAAAACGTAGTGGTCCTTATATCAATTACCCATGCATAGCTTGGACAAGTGGTGGACCTTGATTCTCTCTATGTTTCAATGGATCCTATCTTGGACTATAGATATATCTTACTTATTCCATGCTTCAATGGATTGTAGCTTGGATAAGGAGTGGACTTCAAACAAAACTCCACAGCATAGCATATATTAACAATTCATGGGTTTTATAGAGATTTTCTTGCCTATTTTGGAGAGTTGGTACACCTTTATTCTCCATTCTTCAATGGATCTGAGGTTGGACAAGCGGAGCTGGAGAAGTGGTCAACCTTAAAATGAAACCTCCCATGCTACAACCCATCATAGATCGTATATGTAGTGGACCTTGAAACTCTTTTATGTCCCTAGCTTAGAGAAGCATTGCACTCTTGATTATCTCCATACATGAAGGCAAGGTTGGACAAGTGGTGGACCTTCAAACCAGAATCTCTATGCAATAATAGGCAAGTGGTGGAGCTTGTTTTCTCCATGTTCCAATGGAGCCTAGCTTAGACAAACAATGGAGCTTGCTTCTCTCCATGTTTCAATGGATCCTAGCTTAGAAAAGTGGTGGAGCTTTGATTCTCTCCATGTTCCAATGGACCATAGCTTAGACAAGTGGTAGACCTGAAAAACCCCCCCGTATACAACATATTATGGGGTTTTCATGTTTCAATGGCACCTAGCTTGGACAAATGGTAGAGCTTGCTTCTCTTTATGTTTCAATGGATCCAATCTTAGCCAAGTGGTGGACCTTGAAACAAGAATCCCCCCCCCCATGTACAACGTATTATGGGTTTTGAAAGCACTGGGAGAAAATAATAGCTTTGATAAGTGGTGGACCTTGCTTCTCTCCATGCTTCAATGGAGCCGAGGTTGGACACATGTTGGAGAGAAGATGGTTGCCCATGAAATAAGACCATGCATGCTATAATCAATCATATGTTGTACACATGGTGGACCTTGCAATTGTTTTATATGCCTAACTTGGACAAGTGGAGGACCCTTGATTACCTCCAGATATCAACAACAAGCCAAGTTTGGACAAGTGTAGTACCACCAAACCAGAATCTCTATGCTACAATAGAGTATAGGTAGGACACGCATGAACCTTGATATCAAACCATCCATGCTACTAGAGATGATAGGTTTCACATGTGGTGGAACCTTGTATCAATGTTCTATGTGTAGTTTTTGACTAGTGATAGACCTTGAAACTAATCCCTCTAGGCTACAAGAAAAAAGAGATGGATGAGGAGGCTAGACTACTTTTGTTGCATCAATGCATCCCATGTTACCACATATACTATAGGGTTCTTGGATAAGTGTTGGATCTTGTGTCAATGCTCCATGTCTAGCTTGGACAAGTGGTGGACCTTGGTTCTCTCTATGCTTCAAATGGGCAATAGATTGGAGACACAGTGGCCTTTTTTTTCCAATGATTTTATTTTTTGGAAACCTTGGAGGCACCATGTAAGAGGCACTCTAAGTCTTCCATACAATGGACCTATTGGACTATAAAATAATGATATCTTTCTTTGATATTGTCATTATTTTATGCATAATATTTTCTTCTTTTTGCAGACACAAAGGAGTTAAGTGATATAAAAACTAGATGTATTTCACACTATGATTGGCATGAAGATCCTTTTGGGACACCAACTTTTCCTATTCCCAAAGATGTAATTTTCCATATTAACGGTGTGGATTTTGAAGTGCGACTTTCATGTATTGAAGGAGCTGGTTATGGGCTATTTGTGCATACTACCCTGGAAAGTGGTTTGACTATTCTAAACTATGGAGGGCATAAGTATAGATTTCAAGACTGGAAAAAGATATGCAAAATTTTTCCAAGAGCTTATAAATATTCTCTTCTAGAGGATCCAAACATAGAAGAAGAGGAAGATCAATCATACATTATTGGTTGTGTAGAAGAAGGAAACGTGTCGGGCTATATAAATAGTTCTCACAGTACAAATGTCTGTCCCAACGTACGCTATACATTTGATCCAAATTTGCCACCTTGGCATAAATGCACCTCTTCACACATCAAGTCAGAAGAATATGGCCATGTATGCATTGAGACTATTTGTCAAGTTGAAGCAGGAGAAGAGTTGTTTGCTGACTATAACTTTACTTGACATTGTAAAGTATTGTACATGGATGGAAATCTCAAGTACATGCATCATTTTCATTTTTCATGGATGAAATCTCAAGTGAATATAACATTTGATTATTGTTTAGTTTATGCTCAACGAGAATCTAAAGTGCTCTTATGCTTTGTGTGTTGTCTAACTTATTTGACTACCTTGGCCATAGAATCTTGATTCTACTCTAGATTTGTGATAAATCTTACCAAAATTTAATCAATGTCTAGGTTGGACAAGTGGTGGGGCTTCAAACATTACTGTCTTAAACAAGTGGAGTTATCTTACTTGAATAAGTGGTGGCCTTTGAATCCAAATCTAAGCCAAATCTCTAATTGTTTGCTTGTAGTCTAGGTTGGACATTTGGTGGACCTTGTATCCATGTTTCCTCAACAAGGGTGGCTTTTAGTTTTCACTTTAAGTACTCATCTTTAATAAAGTGTAGGATGGAAAATGTTGAGTTAGTAGATTGTATTTTAGACAAGTGGTGTTTGGTGTACGAATGCTGAAAATGGTTGCAAGGATTCTAACAACGACTTTACCTTAAATAAATTTCTTACTAGGAGTTCTACATATAAATATGGTGAATAAAATTCTAGTGGTTTTGAGATACCATTTGTGTGTGTGTTTTCTTAGATTCACAAACTGGGATGGATAATGCTCCTATGGTTCAGTCAACAACTATAGAATCCATAGATTCTATGGTTTCTAAAGTGCCCAAGATGGATGATATTTCTATACTAGAGTCTAGTGTTGTGCAACTTGAGCAAGCTTCCAATAATGAGAACCAAGAAATCGATGCTTCAAAAATGCAACATACATCAAAAGAGACTGAAAAGTCCACTCACGAGCTATTGCCAATTGGTACTACGTCATGTAGCGTAGATGTTGAGAAATCCATGCTTACAATTATATTGGATTTAAATGGTCTATTGTTGAAACGTTCCCCTCAACCATCCTCACACCACAACTCAGTGCAAATGGATTCAAAAAGATATATTATACTCAGGCCAGGTTGCATCCAATTCTTGAAGACTATTTTACAGAGGTTTAATGTTGCAATTTGGTCGACAGCTACTAGGAATAATGTGTATCAAATCCTTGCAGCACTAAACAACTTAGCTGAGGATACATTGCCTTTCTTTGCAATTTGGTCGCAAGATGTTTGCTACACCGCTCAAACTCAAAAATTGTTTAGACCCGACAATCCAAACGTTGAGGCAATGTTCAAGCCTCTAGCCAAAATTGCCATGGGGTTTGAATGTGATCCACAAAGAACAGTGCTTATTGATGACTCTCCTTACAAGGGATGTATTTCACCAGCAAACAATTGCATTTTTCCACCACAATTTGATGCTGAGAAGATGGTTGACAATATGCTCTTGGAGGAGCTACTGCCATACTTGATTCAGCTTGATGAGAGAAGGGATGTGCGTGATTTAATTGCTTCTAATCGTTATGGACAACCTATAGTGACAAATGATAGTGAATACAAACAAATCATGGAGTATTGGAAGCAGAAAAATGATGTTTGGTCAGCTAAGGTGTTCTTTACAAGAAGAATACCACCTGCAAAAGGTGACAGGGATGAAACTATCATTGAAAATGCAAGTGACACAAGCCACCGCAATGAAATGAGAAGAGCCCAAATACAAGAGATCTTAGCAAAGGAGCGTACACCCATTGAAAGCATGAAGGCGTCACAATTGACCACTTTAGCTAGGCAATTGGGTTGTAACACAAAAGGAGTTTTGAAGGCAACCACAGCAAAGGCTTATATAAATAAGGTGAAAGCTGAGAACAATCTTCTAAGGCTGGATAGAAAGCAACCCTAAGGTACTAGTGACATGTCATATATTCTTGATACACATACTTGAACACTCATGTGCATGGTATCTAACAAATCTTTCTTTTTATTCCTTCTGCAGGATCTTACAAAGGATACTACTAGATGGAGCTCAATCAATAGAGATTTTGATATGTTTGCTCAAAATAATGAAGCAGTCACCTACATTTTTTGTTTATCAATTTCTTGAGAGACTTTCTTTTAGTTTGTAATCATCAAATGAAATGAAAAGTATCCTTCTTATAAGATTGCTGATCTTTTTCTCGTTCAAAACTTTCAATTGTGATTTATAGTTTTGTTAGCATGAGATTGTGCTTTTTTAGTTTGAAAAAAACTGTCAAAGATCCAAGTCTTTTTGGCTTTACTTAAGTTATTAATTGTGAAAGATCCAAGTCTTTTTGCTTTACTTAAGTTATTGATTGTCTATGTAATAGTCCTTAAAACAATATCGGATGGCTTTCTTGCTCCCATGTCTCACATTGGTCTTTAGGTAAGACAAGTGGTGACCTTGAAAGTATGGTCTCATATCTCGATCAAGTGAAGAGACATGAAGCTTAAATATCACTACTATGTATCTAGTGTTAAACTCCATCAAGACAAAGATACTAGAGTGCCAAATTGCAGTCTAGTTTAAGTGAAAATCCATTTGAGCTAAGGTAAAACTTATAGTGCCTCATTTTTCTAGGATTCTACCCCATCAAGGAAGTTAGAATCTAGCACAAACCAATTAAGACTCTTTTGGAGCCTAGATAGGACAATTCGTGGAACTTAAGAGACTTATTATTGAGTTAGAGTCTAGTTTAGATAAGCAAAAGATCTTCAAACCAGCACTTGACTTTCTTACTATTCAATATTCAAAGTCCCTTGAGGCTAACAAATTACATACCTACTTGTAACCTAACTAATGAGTAATTATATAGATCTAAGCAAGTATATATAATGAGTCTTCAAACTAATAAACCAAGGGAAGAGAGTAGCAAGGTCCACTACTTGTCCAAGCTCAGCTCTAGACAACATAGAAAGATGCTAGTTCTACTAATTGTCTAATTATAGGCATGGAGAAATGATAGAAGGTTGAACACTTGTCCAACCTATCATCTCTAGTAAGATGGGAGGTTTGGCCTTAAGATTCACTATGTAACCAACCTATACATCATTGTATTATGAAGAGTAGAAAAGCAAAGCTCCACCACTTGTCCAAGCTAGTTCTAAAATCCACATGGAGATAAGCAAGCTCCACCATTTGTCAAATCTCTCATCCATTAAAACATGAAAAAACTCAGCTATGTTGTACAGGGGGGACTTTTTTCCAAGGTCCACCACTTGTCCAAGCTAGGATCCATTAAAACATGGAAATGAACAAAGCTCCACCACTCGTCCAACCTTTAGAGTTGCAAAGTGTATGGATTGTCTAAACTAGGTATGGGAAAATAATTGAAGGTCCACCACTTGAAACATGGAGCGAAGCAAGCTCCACCATGTCTCCAATATGCTAGACTCCATTGAAACACCCTAAACCCATGATATTTTGTACATAGGGGATGTACATTCAAGATCCACCACTTGTCCAACCTAGTATCCCTAGTAGCTTGATAGCTTTGGTCTCAAGATTCACCACTTGTCCACTCTATGTCATTGTATTAAAAAGGATTGGTTGTTAAGGTCCACCACTTGTCCAACCTATAAGGTTATATTTTAAATGGTTTTTTTTCTCACAACTTGAACTACCCATGATATGTTTTACATGGGAGTTTTGTTTCAATGTCCACCACTTGTCCAAGCTAACTCTATTGAAACATAGAGAGAACCAAAGATCCACCACTTGTCCAAGCTAAGCTATATTGAAACATGGAGAGAAGGATGCTCCACCATTTCTCCAAGATAGGCTTCATTGAAACATGGAGAGAAGAAAGCTCCACCATGTCTCCAAGCTAGGATCCATTTAAATGCCCTAAACCCATTTTATTTTGTACATGGGGGGTTTTATTTCAAGGCCCACCACTTGTCTAACCTATTATCCCTAGTAGCACGAGTGGTTTGGTCTCAAGATGCACCACTTGTACACTATATGTCATTATATTAGGAAGAACAATATATTAAGGTCCACCACTTTTCCAACCTATAAGATTATATCTTAAATGGTATCCTTTCTCACCACTTGAAATGCCCATGATATGTTTTACATAGGGGTTTCATTCCAAGGTCCACCACTTGTCCAAACTAACTCTATTCAAACATAGAGAGAAGCAAAGGTCCACCACTTGTCCAAGCTAACTCTATTCAAACATAGAGAGAAGCAAAGGTTCACCACTTGTCAAAGCTAGGCTCCATTGAAGCATGGAGAGAAGTAACCTCCATCATTTTTCCAAGATAGGTGCCATTCAAACATGGAAAGAATCAAGATCTACCATGTCTCCAAGATTCTAGGCTCCATTGAAACACCCTAAAACCATGATATTTTGTACATGGGGTGTTTACATTCAAGGTCTACCACTTCTCTAGTGTATTATACCTAGTAGCATGAGTGGTTTGGTCTTAAGATTCACCACTTATCCACTCTATGTCATTATATTAAGAATAACTGGGTGTTAAGGTCCACCACTTGTCCAACCTATAAGGGTATATCTTAAATGGTATCCTTCACCACTTGTCAAGGTCCATCACCACTTTTCCAACCTGTAAGGTTATATCTTGAATGATATTTTTCCTTATCACTTGTAATGTCCATGCTATGTTTTACAAAGGGGTTTTGTTCCAAGACCCACCACTTGTCCAAGCTAACTCTATTGAAACATAGAGAGAAGCAAAGGTCCACCACTTGTCCAAGGTAGGCTCCATTGAAACATGGAGAGAAGGATGATCCACCATTTCTCCAAGATAGGTTCCATTGAAACATTGAGAGAAGCAATCTCCACCATGTCTCCAAGCTAGGCTCCATTGAAATACCCTAAACCCATAATTTTGTACATGAGGGGTTTACATTCAAGGTCCACCACTTGTCCAACCTATTATCCCTAGTAGCACAAGTGGTTTGGTCTCAAGATTCACCACTTGTACACTCTATGTCATTATATTAAGAAGAACTATGTGTTAAGGTCCACCACTTGTCCAACCTATAAGGTTATATTTTAAATGGTATCCTTTCTCACCACTTGAAATGCCCATGATATGTTTTACATGGGGGTTTCATTCCAAGGTCCACCACTTGTCCAAGCTAACTCTATTAAAACATATAGAGAAAGAAAGGTCCACCACTTGTCCAAGCTAGGCTCATTGAAACATGGAGAGAAGGAACCTCCACTGTTTCTCCTAGATAGGCTCCATTGAAACATGGAGAGAAATAAGCTCCACCATGTCTCCAAGTTGCTAGGCTCCATTGAAATACCCAATACCCATAATATTTTGTACATGGGGGGTTTACATTCAAGGTTCACCACTTGTCCAACCTATTATCCCTAGTAGGTTTGGTCTCATGATTCACCACTTGTCCACTCTATGTCATTATATTAAGAGGAATTGGGTGTTAAGGTCCACCACTTGTCCAACCTATAATGTTATAGCTTGAATGGTATTTTTTCTCACCACTTGTAATGCCCATGACATGATTTACATGGGGGTTTTGTTCCAAGGTCCACCACTTGTCCAAGCTAAATCTATTGAAACATAGAGAGAAACAAAGGTCCACCACTTTTCCAAGCTAGGCTGCATTGAAACATGGACCTTAATACCAAATTATTTCTAGTAGCATGAGTGATATTTTGTACATGGGGGTTTACATTCAAGGTCCACCACTTGTCGAACCTATTTCCCTAGTAGGTTTGGTCCCAAGTTCACCACTTATACACTCTATGTCATTATATTAAGAATAATTGGGTGTTAAGGTCCACCACTTGTCCAACCTATAAGGTTATATATTAAATGGTATTTTTTTTCACCACTTGTAATGCCCATGATATGTTTTACATGGGGTTTTGTTCCAAGGTCCACCACTTTTCCAAGATAACTCTATTCAAACATAGAGAGAAATAAAGGTCCACCACTTGTCCAAGCTAGGCTCCATTGAAACATGGAGAGAATGATGCTCCACCATTTATCCAAGATAGGCTGCATTGAAACATGGAGAGAAGCAAGCTTTACCATGTTTCCAAGCTAGGCTCCATTGAAACACTGTAGGGGCTTTTATTTCAAGGCCCACCACTTGTTTAACCTATTATCCCTAGTAGCATGAGTGGTTTGGTTTCAAGATTCACCACTTGTACACTCTATGTCATTATATTGTGTTAAGGTCCACCACTTGTCCAACCTATAAGGTTATATCTTAAATGGTATCCTTTCTCGCCACTTGAAATGCCCATGATATGTTTTACATGGGAGTTTCATTCCAAGATCCACCACTTGTCCAAGCTAACCATATTCAAACATAGAGAGAAACAAAGGTCCACGACTTGTCCAAGCTAGGCTCCATTGAAACATGGAGAGAAGGAACCTCCACCATTTCTCCTAGATAGGCTCCATTAAAACATGGAGAGAAGTAAGTTCCACCATGTCTCCAAGATGCTAGGCTCCATTGAAATACGCAAAACCCATGATATTTTGTACATGGGTGATTTACATTCAAGGTCAACCATTTCTCCAACCTATTATCCCTAGTAGGTTTGGTCTCACAATTCACCACTTTTCCACTATATGTCATTATAATAAGAGGAATTGGGTGCTAAGGTCCACCACTTGTCCAGCCTATAAGGTATACCTTGAATGGTATTTTTTCTCACCACTTGTAATGCCCATGACATGCTTTACATGGGGGTTTTGTTCCAAGGTTCACCACTTGTCCAAGAAAATTCTATTGAAACATAGAGAGAAACAAAGGTCCACCACTTTTCCAAGCTAGGCTCCATTGAAACATGGACCTTAATACCAAATTATTCCTAGTAGCATGAGTGATATTTTGTACATGGGGGGTTTGCATTCAAGGTCCACCACTTGTCCAACGTACTTTTCCTAGTAGGTTTGGTCGCAAGATTCACCACTTGTCCACTCTATGTCATTATATTAATAATAATTGGGTGTTAAGGTCCACCACTTTTCCAACCTATAAGGTTATATATTGAATGGTATTTTTTCTCACCACTTGTAATGTCCATGATATGTTTTACATGGGGATTTTGTTCCAAGGTCCACCACTTGTCCAAGCTAGATCTGTTCAAACATAGAGAGAAACAAACATGCACCACTTGTCCAAGGTAGGCTCCATTGAAACATGGAGAGAATGATGCTCCACCATTTATCCAAGATAGACTCCATTGAAACATGGAGAGAAGTAAGCTCCACCATGTTTCCAAGATGCTAGAGTCCATTGAAATACCCAAAATCCCTGATACTTTGTACATGGGGGGTTTACATTCAAGGTCCACCACTTGTCCAACCTATTATCCCTAGTAGCATGAGTGGCTTGGTCTTAGGATTCACCACTTGTCCACTCTATATCATTATATTAAGAAAAATTGGGTTTCCATATCTAAATGGATCTTTGCTTGGATAAGTCGTAGACCTTGAGACCTAAATACCCATTCTACACTAGAGCATTGGTTAAGCCTTATACACTTCAAGCATACCTTTAACAACAAGTAGTAGTTATTAGTTGACTTAAGTCTAGTTGAACTCCATGGTATTGAGACTAAGAGAGAGTGAAGCATAAAAAAGAGTCAGGATTTTAATTTGACTTTCTTTCTATTAATGAGTAGATCATAGATGGATTTTGGTATCTAATAAAACCTTAGGGTAGACAATGTAAAAATCATGTCTATTGTTGTGTTTGCATTAAGTGTTCTTGTTCTTTAATTTCAGAACCATTACAAAAAATGGATTGGCTATATGCTGGCATAAATTGAAGAAAACTATTGAATTACCCATCCAACCTCCTCCAAGACCTTGTCCAAGGAATGAATCACCTCCTTATCACCTACCACTTGCTTTCAAGGACATCAAAAGAGTACTTATCTTGGATCTAGAGGGGTTACTTCTCAAGACAGTTGAAATGAAACATGGAGATTCTATGCCATCTTGGGCTCAACACATGCGACTTGTGGAGGACAAAGATGAAGTTTATCATGTGGTGCGACCAGACGCACAAAGTTTTTTGGATTTTTGTGCTGAATACTTTGAGCTATGGATATGGAGTTGCTATAACTTAACAAGGGTGCAACGCATCACACAAAAGTGTTTTCCTGAGCAGTATACCAAGTTCAAGGTATTTATGAGTAACAAAAATTGCCAAAATCCAAATATCATGTTAGGATTTACAAGGGTTTATCACAAAAATCTGAGTGATATTTGGAAGATATTTGAGGATTTGGATGCAAACAATACCTTAATTTTTGATGACACTCCATATAGGGTGATGTGGAACATGCCAGGGACATATCTTATATTTCCAAAGATGTGGAGGCAAACTTCCGAGCAACTTCAAAACTTCTTGCAGAGAACCATAATTCCATGGTTGGTAGGATGGTTGTATGCAAGAGATAAGAGAGTCTATACATATAACACAATTGTAAATCAGTATAGTGATTCTGAGACAAATTATGTCCTTGGTGTGTACTTGTCAACACGAAAGCATTGAATAAATATGGCTATAAGATGCTTTTTTTATTCTAGTGTGTATCTTTCAACATTTGTATAATTTGATATAGTCTTTTTTTTTTATATAAAAGGTGTGTCAATTTTATGAACACTTGAATGGAGTGCACCCTACTCTAAGGGGACTTCAATGTACTATTGGAGTGCATCCTATTGTAAGGGGACTCTGATGTATTGCTAGAGTGCACCCAAATTTTTGGAGACTCATTTTTTATTTGATTGGGGCCTATGTTGGGTCATATAGTAAAAGAAATTCATTTTTTGTCAATTCATATCGAGGTTGCATTTATTTGTAACTATGAGAGAATTGATGTTTAATTGATGTCAAAATAAAACTTGTAAGTATGGATCAGAGAATTCATGGACTTTAAATATGTGAGAGGGATCTTTTTCTTGGGCACAAATGTTTGCTTCAAGAATTTTGTCATTACATACTTTACGTGAAAGAGTTTTAGAACCTAAAAGACTTTGAAAACAAAACTATGGAATCTAAGTGCATGTATTCTTGAATGGCTTGAGAGTTAAGACCATATTAGGTAAAGTGGGAAAATCCCAATTCCCAGGTTGGACAACTTTCAATATATCATGTATAAAATATAGAGATTTTGTCAAAAATTTGAGTTTTCTTAAGGTCTCATTCCACTTTATGCACATACAATACACAATGAAAACAACTAAAATATCATGGTTTCAATCAATTGGATTATTAGGAGAGGAGTATATTGCATCCATTATCGTTGTCTATGTTCTAATGTCCTACCTACAACTTATCTCAACATGGAGAGCTTGGTTTCTAGGTCCACCACTTGTCCAAGTTAATGTAAAAGTGACTCAAGGTTCACAACTTGTGAAAGCAAGGATCCATTGAGGAATACAATCCACTTGGCTATTTTTCCTTAATTTATTGCATGTGACATTTAAGCAAGGTCCACTTCTAATCTATAACTTCTTAATTTGAGGCATGGGGCATACATAAAATATGTAGCATATGCTCTATTGCCTCATAGGAAGGTTGGTTTCAACGTGCACTTATCCATGCTAGCCTATCTTGGAGAAATGATGGAGCTTGCTTCTCTCCTTGTTTCAATGGAGACTAGCTTGGACAAGTGGTGGACCTTTGCTTCTCTCTATGTTTCAATAGAGTTAGCTTGGACAAGTGGTGATCTTGGAACAAAACCCCCATGTAAAACATATCATGGGTATTCCAAGTGATTAGAAAGATTACCATTTAAGATATAACCTTATAGGTTGGACAACTAGATCTTGGCTTGGAGAAATGGTGGACCTTTGATTCTCTCCATGTTTCAATGGAGTCTATCTTGGAGAAATGGTGGAGCTTGCTTCTGTCCATGTTTCAATGGAGCCTAGCTTGAACAGTTGGTGGACCTTTGCTTCTCTCTATGTTTCAATAGAGTTAGCTTAGACACGTGGTGGATCTTCAAAATAAACCAACTACTATTAATGTTGCCTAGCTTGGACAAGTGGTGGAGTGTTTCTCTACTCCATGTTTCAATGGATCTTAGCTTGGACAAGTGTTGGACCTTAAAACAAAAACCCCATGTACAACATAGAATGGATTTTCTAGATTTCAATGGAGTCTAGCTTTAACAAATGGTGGAGCTTGTCTTCATCCATGTTTCAATGAAACTAGCTTGGACAAGTGGTGGACCTTGTAACAAACCCTCCCATGTACAACATATCATTGGTTTTCTAAGTGATGGGAAGGAATACCATTCAAGATATAAACTTATAGCTTGGATAAGTAGTTGACTTTAAAACCAAATTCATCATAATACAATGAAATACAGGTCAGCCAATTCCTAAATCTTGAGACCAAACCTCCCATGCTATTAGAGATAATATATTGGATAAGTGGTGGACCTTCTATTATTTTCCCATGCCTAGTTTAGACAACCGGTACACTTCGCAGCTATAAAGGTTGGACGAGTTGTGGAGCCTTGTTTCTATCCATGTTTTAATGGATCCTAGCTTGGACAAGTGGTGGACCTTGGAAAAAAGCTTCCATGTACAACATATATGAGGTTTTCCATGTTTTAATGGAACCTATCTTGGACAAATGGTGAAGCTTTCTTCTCTCCATGTTGATTTTGGAACTACCTTAGACAAGTGGTGGAGCTTTTCTTTTCTACTCTTCATAATACAATGAAGTATATGTTGGTTACATGGTGAATCTTAAGGCCAAACCTCCCATTTTACTAGAGATGATAGGTTGGACAAGTGGATCAACCTTCTATCATTTCTCCATGACTATATTGGACAATTAGTAGACATAACATCTCTCTATGTTGTCTAGAGATGAGCTTGGACAAGTGATGGACCCTGCTTCTCTCTCCCCTTGGTTTACTAGTTTGAAGACTCAGTATATATACTTTCTTAGATCTAGCTTGAACAAGTGGTGGACCTTGCATCCACAATCTTAATTCAGTATAAAAAAGTATATGAAAAAATAACATAGGAATCTTGGTTTGAAGGTCAAGCAATTAGGTTCCAAATGCACATAATAATATATTTTCCACCCATATTAAAAGAAAGTTAAATATGCACATAATAATATATTTTCCAAATGCACATAATAATATATTTTCCACCCATATTAAAAGAAAGTTAAATATGTTATTACCAAATTGACAAAGGTAACGTCCAAGAATTATATCTTTCCATCTTGTCATATCTAAATCTTCATCAAGGCGACATGCATGTATACATCAACTTTCAAGCCATTCAAGAATACATGCACTTAGATTCCATAGTTTTGTTTTCAAAGTCTTTTAGGTTCTAAAACTCTTTCACATAAAGTATGTAATGACAAAATTCTTGAAGCAAACATTTGTGCCCAAGAAAAAGATCCCTCTCACATATTTAAAGTCCATGAATTCTCTGATCCACACTTAACCCAAGTTTTATTTTGACATCAAACATCAATTCATTTCATAGTTCCAGAATAAATGCAACCTCGATAGAATTGACAAAAAGTGATGAATTCTCTTTTACTTTATGACCACAAACATTAGGCACCAATCAAAATAAAAAAGGAGTTACCCCAAAATTTTGGGTGCACTATTGCAATACATCAATGAGTCCCCATTACAAAATAGGATGCACTCAATTGTACATTGAAGTTCCCCTTAGAGCAAGGGTGCACTCCATTCAATGTTATAAAAATTGACACACCTAAAAAAAAAAAAAGTCTATAGATCAAATTATACAAAATGTTGAAAGATACACACTAGAATAAAAAAGATTCTTATAGCCATATTTATTCAATGCTTTCGTGTTGACAAGTAACACCAAGGACATAATTTGTCTCAGAATCACTATACTGATTTACAATTGTGTTGTATGTATAGACTCTCTTTTCTCTTGCATACAAAAACCATCCTACCAACCATGGAATTATTGGTCTGTGCAAGAAGTTTTGAAGTTGCTCGGAAGTTGCCTCCACATCTTTGGAAATATAAGATATGTCCTGGCATGTTCCACATCACCCTATATGGAGTGTCATCAAAATTAAGGTATTGTTTGCATCCAAATCCTCAAATATCTTCCAAATATCACTAGATTTTTTGATAAAACCCTTGTAAATCCTAACATGATATTTGGATTTTGGCAATTTTTGTTACTCATAAACACCTTGACTTGGTATACTGCTCAGGAAAACATTTTTGTGTGATGCGTTGCACCTGTTATGTTATAGCAACTCCATATCCATAGCTCAAAGTATTCAGCACAAAAAATCCAAAAAACTTTGTGCGTCTGGTCGCACCACATGATAACTTCATCTTTGTCCTCCACAAGTCGCATGTGTTGAGCCCAAGATGGCATAGAATCTCCATGTTTCATTTCAATGTCTTGAGAAGTAACCCCTCTAGATCCAAGATAAGTACTCTTTGATGTCCTTGAAAGCAAGTGGTAGGTGATAAGGAGGTGATTCATTCCTTGGACAAGGTCTTGGAGGAGGTTGGATGGGTAATTCAATAGTTTTCTTCAATTTATGCCAGCATATAGCCAATCCATTTTTCTGTAATGGTTCTGAAATTAAAGAACAAGAACACTTAATGCAAACACAACAATAGACATGAGTTTTACATTGTCTACCCTAAGGTTTTATTAGATACCAAAATCCATCTATGATCTACTCATTAATAGAAGAAAGTCAAATTAAAATCCTGACTCTTTTTTATGCTACACTCTCTCTTAGTCTCAATACCATGGAGTTCAACTAGACTTAAGTCAACTAATAACTACTACTTGTTGTTAAAGGTATGCTTGAAGTGTATAAGGCTTAACCAATGCTCTAGTGTAGAATGGGTATTTAGGTCTCAAGGTCTACCACTTATCCAAGCAAAGATCCATTTAGATATGGAAACCCAATTTTTCTTAATATAATGATATAGAGTGGACAAGTGGTGAATCCTGAGACCAAGCCCATAGCACTCATGCAATAGGGATAATAGGTTGGACAAGTGGTGGACCTTGAATGTAAACCCCCATGTACAAAGTATCAGGGGTTTTGGGTATTTCAATGGACTCTAGCATCTTGGAAACATGGTGGAGCTTACTTCTCTCCATGTTTCAATGGAGTCTATCTTGGATAAATGGTGGAGCATCATTCTCTCCATGTTTCAATGGAGCCTAGCTTGGACAAGTGGTGCACGTTTGTTTCTCTCTATGTTTGAACAGATTTAGCTTGGACAAGTGGTGGACCTTGGAAACAAAATCCCATGTAAAACATATCATGGACATTACAAGTGGTGAGAAAAAATACCATTCAAATATATAACCTTATAGGTTGGAAAGTGGTGGACCTTAACACCAATTATTATTAATATAATGACATAGAGTGGACAAGTGGTGAATCTTGCGACCAAACCTACTAGGAAAAGTACGTTGGACAAGTGGTGGACCTTGAATGCAAAACCCCCCATGTACAAAATATTACTCATGCTACTAGGAATAATTTGGTATTAAGGTCCATGTTTCAATGGAGCCTAGCTTGGAAAAGTGGTGGACCTTTGTTTCTCTCTATGTTTCAATAGAATTTGCTTGGACAAGTGGTGAACCTTGGAAACAAAACCCCCATGTAAAGCATGTCATGGGCATTACAAGTGGTGAGAAAAAATACCATTCAAGGTATAACCTTATAGGCTGGACAAGTGGTGGACCTTAGCACCCAATTCCTCTTATATAATGACATATAGTGAAAAGTGGTGAATTGTGAGACCAAACCTACTAGGGATAATAGGTTGGAGAAATGGTTGACCTTGAATGTAAATCACCCATGTACAAAATATCATGGGTTTTGCGTATTTCAATGGAGCCTAGCATCTTGGAGACATGGTGGAACTTACTTCTCTCCATGTTTTAATGGAGCCTATCTAGGAGAAATGGTGGAGGTTCCTTCTCTCCATGTTTCAATGGAGCTAGCTTGGACAAGTCGTGGACCTTTGTTTCTCTCTATGTTTGAATATGGTTAGCTTGGACAAGTGGTGGATCTTGGAATGAAACTCCCATGTAAAACATATCATGGGCATTTCAAGTGGCGAGAAAGGATACCATTTAAGATATAACCTTATAGGTTGGACAAGTGGTGGACCTTAACACAATATAATGACATAGAGTGTACAAGTGGTGAATCTTGAAACCAAACCACTCATGCTACTAGGGATAATAGGTTAAACAAGTGGTGGGCCTTGAATAAAACCCCTAGAGTGTTTCAATGGAGCCTAGCTTGGAAACATGGTAAAGCTTGCTTCTCTCCATGTTTCAATGCAGCCTATCTTGGATAAATGGTGCAGCATCATTCTCTCCATGTTTCAATGGAGCCTAGCTTGGACAAGTGGTGGACCTTTGTTTCTCTCTATGTTTGAATAGAGTTATCTTGGAAAAGTGGTGGACCTTGGAACAAAAACCCCATGTAAAACATATCATGGGCATTACAAGTGGTGAGAAAAAATACCATTCAATATATAACCTTATAGGTTGGACAAGTGGTGGACCTTAACACCCAATTATTCTTAATATAATGACATAGAGTGGATAAGTGGTGAAATTGGGACCAAACCTACTAGGGAAATAGGTTGGACAAGTGGTGGACCTTGAATGTAAACCCCCCATGTACAAAATATCACTCATGCTACTAGAAATAATTTGGTATTAAGGTCCATGTTTCAATGCAGCCTAGCTTGGAAAAGTGGTGGACCTTTGTTTCTCTCTATGTTTCAATAGATTTATCTTGGACAAGTGGTGTACCTTGGAACAAAACCCCCATGTAAATCATGTCATGGGCATTACAAGTGGTGAGAAAAAATACCATTCAAGCTATAACATTATAGGTTGGACAAGTGGTGGACCTTAACACCTAATTCCTCTTAATATAATGACATAGAGTGGACAAGTGGTGAATCATGAGACCAAACCTACTAGGGATAATAGGTTGGACAAGTGGTGAACCTTGAATGTAAACCCCCCATGTACAAAAAATTATGGGTATTGGGTATTTCAATGGAGCCTAGCAACTTGGAGACATGGTGGAGCTTATTTCTCTCCATGTTTCAATGGAGCCTATCTAGGAGAAACAGTGGAGGTTCCTTCTCTCCATGTTTCAATGAGCCTAGCTTGGACAAGTGGTGGACCTTTCTTTCTCTATATGTTTTAATAGAGTTAGCTTGGACAAGTGGTGGACCTTGGAATGAAACCCCATGTAAAACATATCATGGGCATTTCAAGTGGTGAGAAAGGATACTATTTAAAATATAACCTTATAGGCTGGACAAGTGGTGGACCTTAACACATATTTCTTCTTAATATAATGACATAGAGTGTACAAGTGGTGAATCTTGAGACCAAACCACTCTTGCTACTAGGGATAATAGGTTGGACAAGTGGTGGACCTTGAATGTAAACCCCTCATGTACAAAATTATGGGTTTAGGGTATTTCAATGGAGCCTAGCTTAGACATGGTGGAGATTGCTTCTCTCAATGTTTCAATGGAACCTATCTTGGAGAAATGGTGGATCATCTCTCTTCAATTGTCAATGGAGCCTATCTTCAGACAAGTGGTGGACCTTTGCCTCTCTCTATGTTTTATGGAGTTATTGGACAAGTGGGTCTTGGAACAAAACCCCTTTGTAAAACATATGGACATTACACAGTGATGAGGAAAAAAAATCATTCAAATATACAGAAAAAAAAAAAAAAGGTGATGGACCTTGATAATGGTGAAGGATACCATTTAAGATATACACCTTATAGGTTGGACAAGTGGTGGACCTTAACACCCAGTTATTCTTAATATAATGACATAGAGTGGATAAGTGGTGAATCTTAAGACCAAATCACTCATGCTACTAGGTATAATACGTTAGAGAAGTGGTAGACCTTGAATGTAAACACCCCATGTACAAAATATCATGGTTTTAGGGTGTTTCAATGGAGCCTAGAATCTCGGAGACATGGTAGATCTTGATTCTTTCCATGTTTGAATGGCACCTATCTTGGAAAAATGATGGAGGTTACTTCTCTCCATACTTCAACGGAGCCTAGCTTTGACAAGTGGTGAACCTTTGCTTCTCTCTATGTTTGAATAGAGTTAGCTTGGACAAGTGGTGGACCTTTGCTTCTCTCTATGTTTGAATAGAGTTAGCTTGGACAAGTGGTGGACCTTGGAATGAAACCCCCGTGTAAAACATATCATGGGCATTTCAAGTGGTGAGAAAGGATACCATTTAAGATATAACCTTATAGGTTGGACAAGTGGTGGACCTTAATACATAGTTCTTCTTAATATAATGACATAGAGTGTACAAGTGGTGTATCTTGAGACCAAACCACTCGTGCTACTAGGGATCCTAGCTTGGACAAGTGGTGGACCTTGGAAAAAAGTCCCCCTGTACAACATAGCTGAGTTTTTTCATGTTTTAATGGAAGAGAGATTCGACAAATGGTGGAGCTTGCTTATCTCCATGTGGATTTTAGAACTAGCTTGGACAAGTGGTGGAGCTTTGCTTTTTTACTCTTCATAATACAATGATGTATAGGTTGGTTACATGGTGAATCTTAAGGCCAAACCTCCCATCTTACTAGAGATGATAGGTGGACAAGTGGTCAACCTTCTATCATTTCTCCATGCCTATAATTAGACAATTAGTAGAACTAGCATCTTTCTATGTTGTCTAGAGCTGAGCTTGGACAAGTAGTGGACCTTGCTACTCTCTTCCCTTGGATTATTAGTTTGAAGACTCATTATATATACTTGCTTAGATCTATATAATTACTCATTAGTTAGGTTACAAGTGGGTATGTAATTTGTTAGCCTCAAGGGACTTTGAATATTGAATAGTAAGAAAGTCAAGTGCTGGTTTGAAGATCTTTTGCTTATCTAAACTAGACTCTAACTCAATAATAAGTTTCATAAGTTCCACGAATTGTCCTATCTAGGCTCCAAAAGAGTCTTAATTGGTTTGTGCTAGATTCTAACTTCCTTGATGGGGTAGAATCCTAGAAAAATGAGGCACTATAAGTTTTACCTTAGCTCAAATGGATTTTTCACTTAAACTCGACTGCAATTTGGCTATCTAGTCTTTGTCTCGATGGAGTTTAACACTAGATACATAGTAGTGATATTTAAGCTTCATGTCTCTTCACTTGATCGAGATATGAGACCATACTTTCAAGGTCACCACTTGTCTTACCTAAAGACCAATGTGAGACATGGGAGCAAGAAAGCCATCCGATATTGTTTTAAGGACTATTACATAGGCAATCAATAACTTAAGTAAAGCAAAAAGACTTGGATCTTTCACAATTAATAACTTAAGTAAAGCCAAAAAGACTTGGATCTTTGACAGTTTTTTTCAAACTAAAAAAGCACAATCTCATGCTAACAAAACTATAAATCACAATTGAAAGGTTTGAACAAGAAAAAGATCAACAATCTTAATAAGAAGGATACTTTTCATTTCATTTGATGATTACAAACTAAAATAAAGTCTCTCAAGAAATTGATAAACAAAAAATGTAGGTGACTGCTTCATTATTTTGAGCAAAAATATCAAAATCTCTATTGATTGAGCTCCATCTAGTAGTATCCTTTGTAAGATCCTGCAAGAAGGAATAAAAAGAAAGATTTGTTAGATACCATGCACATGAGTGTTCAAGCATGTGTATCAAGAATATATGACATGTCACTAGTACCTTAGGGTTGCTTTCTATCCAGCCTTAGAAGATTGTTCTCAGCTTTCACCTTATTTATATAAGCCTTTGCTGTGGTTGCCTTCAAAACTCCTTTTGTGTTACAACCCAATTGCCTAGCTAAAGTGGTCAATTGTGACGCCTTCATGCTTTCAATGGGTGTACGCTCCTTTGCCAAGATCTCTTGTATTTGGGCTCTTCTCATTTCATTGCGGTGGCTTGTGTCACTTGCATCTTCAATGATAGTTTCATCTCTGTCACCTTTTGCAGGTGGTATTCTTCTTGTAAAGAACACCTTAGCTGACCAAACATCATTTTCTGCTTCCAATACTCCATGATTTGTTTGTATTCACTATCATTTGTCACTATAGGTTGTCCATAACGATTAGAAGCAATTAAATCACGCACATCCCTTCTCTCATCAAGCTGAATCAAGTATGGCAGTAGCTCCTCCAAGAGCATATTGTCAACCATCTTCTCAGCATCAAATTGTGGTGGAAAAATGCAATTGTTTGCTGGTGAAATACATCCCTTGTAAGGAGAGTCATCAATAAGCACTGTTCTTTGTGGATCACATTCAAACCCCATGGCAATTTTGGCTAGAGGCTTGAACATTGCCTCAACGTTTGGATTGTCGGGTCTAAACAATTTTTGAGTTTGAGCGGTGTAGCAAACATCTTGCGACCAAATTGCAAAGAAAGGCAATGTATCCTCAGCTAAGTTGTTTAGTGCTGCAAGGATTTGATACACATTATTCCTAGTAGCTGTCGACCAAATTGCAACATTAAACCTTTGTAAAATAGTCTTCAAGAATTGGATGCAACCTGGCCTGAGTATAATATATCTTTTTGAATCCATTTGCACTGAGTTGTGGTGTGAGGATGGTTGAGGGGAACGTTTCAACAATAGACCATTTAAATCCAATATAATTGTAAGCATGGATTTCTCAACATCTACGCTACATGACGTAGTACCAATTGGCAATAGCTCGTGAGTGGACTTTTCAGTCTCTTTTGATGTATGTTGCATTTTTGAAGCATCGATTTCTTGGTTCTCATTATTGGAAGCTTGCTCAAGTTGCACAACACTAGACTCTAGTATAGAAATATCATCCATCTTGGGCACTTTAGAAACCATAGAATCTATGGATTCTATAGTTGTTGACTGAACCATAGGAGCATTATCCATCCCAGTTTGTGAATCTAAGAAAACACACACACAAATGGTATCTCAAAACCACTAGAATTTTATTCACCATATTTATATGTAGAACTCCTAGTAAGAAATTTATTTAAGGTAAAGTCGTTGTTAGAATCCTTGCAACCATTTTCAGCATTCGTACACCAAACACCACTTGTCTAAAATACAATCTACTAACTCAACATTTTCCATCCTACACTTTATTAAAGATGAGTACTTAAAGTGAAAACTAAAAGCCACCCTTGTTGAGGAAACATGGATACAAGGTCCACCAAATGTCCAACCTAGACTACAAGAAAATAATTAGAGATTTGGCTTAGATTTGGATTCAAAGGCACCACTTATTCAAGTAAGATAACTCCACTTGTTTAAGACAGTAATGTTTGAAGCCCCACCACTTGTCCAACCTAGACATTGATTAAATTTTGGTAAGATTTATCACAAATCTAGAGTAGAATCAAGATTCTATGGCCAAGGTAGTCAAATATGTTAGACAACACACAAAGCATAAGAGCACTCTAGATTCTCGTTGAGCATAAACTAAACAATAATCAAATGTTATATTTCACTTGAGATTTCATCCATGAAAAATGAAAATGATGCATGTACTTGAGATTTCCATCCATGTACAATACTTTACAATGTCAAGTAAAGTTATAGTCAGCAAACAACTCTTCTCCTGCTTCAACTTGACAAATAGTCTCAATGCATACATGGCCATATTCTTCTGACTTGATGTGTGAAGAGGTGCATTTATGCCAGGTGGCAAATTTGGATCAAATGTATAGCGTACGTTGGGACAGACATTTGTACTGTGAGAACTATTTATATAGCCCGACACGTTTCCTTCTTCTACACAACCAATAATGTATGATTGATCTTCCTCTTCTTCTATGTTTGGATCCTCTAGAAGAGAATATTTATAAGCTCTTGGAAATATTTTGCATATCTTTTTCCAGTCTTGAAATCTATACTTATGCCCTCCATAGTTTAGAATAGTCAAACCACTTTCCAGGGTAGTATGCACAAATAGCCCATAACCAGCTCCTTCAATACATGAAAGTCGCACTTCAAAATCCACACCGTTAATATGGAAAATTACATCTTTGGGAATAGGAAAAGTTGGTGTCCCAAAAGGATCTTCATGCCAATCATAGTGTGAAATACATCTAGTTTTTATATCACTTAACTCCTTTGTGTCTGCAAAAAGAAGAAAATATTATGCATAAAATAATGACAATATCAAAGAAAGATATCATTATTTTATAGTCCAATAGGTCCATTGTATGGAAGACTTAGAGTGCCTCTTACATGGTGCCTCCAAGGTTTCCAAAAAATAAAATCATTGGAAAAAAAAGGCCACTGTGTCTCCAATCTATTGCCCATTTGAAGCATAGAGAGAACCAAGGTCCACCACTTGTCCAAGCTAGACATGGAGCATTGACACAAGATCCAACACTTATCCAAGAACCCTATAGTATATGTGGTAACATGGATGCATTGATGCAACAAAAGTAGTCTAGCCTCCTCATCCATCTCTTTTTTCTTGTAGCCTAGAGGGATTAGTTTCAAGGTCTATCACTAGTCAAAAACTACACATAGAACATTGATACAAGGTTCCACCACATGTGAAACCTATCATCTCTAGTAGCATGGATGGTTTGATATCAAGGTTCATCGCGTGTCCTACCTATACTCTATTGTAGCATATAGATTCTGGTTTGGTGGTACTACACTTGTCCAAACTTGGCTTGTTGTTGATATCTGGAGGTAATCAAGGGTCCTCCACTTGTCCAAGTTAGGCATATAAAACAATTGCAAGGTCCACCATGTGTACAACATATGATTGATTATAGCATGCATGGTCTTATTTCATGGGCAACCATCTTCTCTCCAACATGTGTCCAACCTCGGCTCCATTGAAGCATGGAGAGAAGCAAGGTCCACCACTTATCAAAGCTATTATTTTCTCCCAGTGCTTTAAACCCATAATACGTTGTACATGGGGGGGGGGGGATTCTTGTTTCAAGGTCCACCCCTTGGCTACGATTGGATCCATTGAAACATAAAGAGAAGCAAGCTCTACCATTTGTCCAAGCTAGGAGCCATTGAAACATGAAAACCCCATAATATGTTGTATACGGGGGGTGTTTTTCAAGGTCTACCACTTGTCTAAGCTATGGTCCATTGGAACATGGAGAGAAGCAAAGCTCCACCACTTTTCTAAGCTAGGATCCATTGAAACATGGAGAGAAGCAAGCTCCATTGTTTGTATAAGCTAGGCTCCATTGGAACATGGAGAAAAAAAGCTCCACCACTTGCCTATTATTGCATAGAGATTCTGGTTTGAAGGTCCACCACTTGTCCAACCTTGCCTTCATGTATGGAGATAATCAAGAGTGCAATGCTTCTCTAAGCTAGGGACATAAAAGAGTTTCAAGGTCCACTACATATACGATCTATGATGGGTTGTATCATGGGAGGTTTCATTTTAAGGTTGACCACTTCTCCAGCTCCGCTTGTCCAACCTCATATCCATTGAAGAATGGAGAATAAAGGTGTACCAACTCTCCAAAATAGGCAAGACAATCTCTATAAAACCCATGAATTGTTAATATATGCTATGCTGTGGAGTTTTGTTTGAAGTTACACTCCTTATCCAAGCTACAATCCATTGAAGCATGGAACTAAGTAAGATATATCTCTAGTCCAAGATAGGATCCATTGAAACATAGAGAGAATCAAGGTCCACCACTTGTCCAAGCTATGCATGGGTAATTGATATAAGGACCACTACGTTTTCACCTATACTATGCTCTATCATGGATGGTTTCATATCCCACCAATTTTCCAACCTATTTAGTAGGTTGTATTATGGGGGTTTGGTTTCAAGGTACTTCACTTGTCTAAGGTGGGTTCCATTGAACCATGGAGAGAAACTATGTCTACCACTTGTCCGAAATATGCTCCTTTAAAACATAAAAACAAGGTCCACCACTTGTCCAAGCTAAAGTTTCTCTCCATTGAAGCATGGAGAGAAACAAGGTCTACCACCTGTCCAAAATATGCTCCATTGAAACATAAAAGCAAGGTCCACCACTTGTCCAAGCTAATATAACAAATGGGTGTTGGTTACAAGGTGTACCACACTTGTCTAAACTAGTCTTCATGCAAGGTCTACCACATGTCCAAGCTATATGAGCTTGTTTTGAAGGTCTACCACACCTCTTGAAATTAGGATCCATGTAAGGTCCACCTTTTGTCAAGCTATGCATTTAATGAGTACTAAAACTAAGTAAATTGCAGTACTTAAATACCTTTCCAAGCTCATTAAGATTTTGGTCTCTAAGGCCGGCCACCACCACATGTCTAATCTATGCTCTAATTGATTACTTATGCTAGTTCTCAAAGTCCAAACATAAGCTCCCTTCTAGCAAGGTTAGTTTAAATTTAGGCTCCAGCACCTGTCTAAGCTAGGTTCAATTTATGAAGCATCACCATTTAACCATGCTACGATCTAATGTATCATATCAAGGGGGTATTGATAAAAGGTCAAAACTTATTGAGTTCAAGCTCTTAAGTAATTAAGTCTTTGTGAGTATTAAATGTTATAGTTTTAGTCTACAGATCCACCATTCAAAAACTCAAGTAATTTACTATTTACATTCAAACCTTGAATGCTTGAGATAAAAAATACAAACTCAATCAATACTATATAAAGCAAAATCTAACATTAAGAGTATCAAATCAGTAACAAGAAACACTAACATGCACAAGAAACTCAAAAACATACGTGTCTCCATTTCCAAAAAGTCCTCCATTGACAGAGGATGGTGTTGTTGTTGTTCTTCTTTCTTTGTGGAGAGCACTCCTCTGTAACAGGCACAATGTCGCCTGATTGCGAAGTGGATTGTTGAAGTCCAGCCCATTTTTCTATATCTTCATGAGACTTAACAAAGTCTAGCAGCATGGTCTCCACGCTTTTTGCCTCCTCCACACTATCAATTAAGCAGATTAACTTCTTTTCTGTTGTATTCCTTCTTGTGCAACCAAGGAGCCATCACCAAAAACATCAACAAGCTTGCGGTCTTCAAAACAATATGTACGAATGTAGTGCTTGACCAAAGCTCTTTTTTTGGCCTCCAAATATTGCAAATCTGACATATCGTTATCTGCTACTTGAAGAAGAGAACAATCAATTGGCATGGGATGTTCCTCTGATCTTCTTCTCAGGTCTTCAAATGCATTGCCTTGTCCCAAGAAGGCAATAACTGTTAGGAATTGAATTGCTCCTTTGCAAGGAGCTGATGGAAAGTGATGCAATGCACCACACAACAATGGTAGCTCAGATTATCTCCCATGGCGTGAAAGGCACATTGCAATTTTGTGAAGTTAGTGAAATCCACAAATGCAAGAAAGACAAATCCAGGATCTGTTGACCCTCCAGCAATAGCCAAGATCCCATCCAAAGCATTGTTAAATGTCTCCTCACTCCACTTCAAATTGCCTCCAACGTTTTTTGTCATATCTAAAACACATAAGCCAATAGGCACTTTATTATTGAAGTGGCGCATCAAGTAGAGATTGCCTTCCATTTGTAGGCTCACCACATAGATTGACCATGGCAAATCTCTAGGCTCAGTTTTCTCCTTTTGAAGGTGAATTGCCCATTGCATGTATTTTATTGCTCCATCTGGAAAAGCCATTTTCTTTGTTCCACGCGTCAAACTAGATCTGATCCATTCCTCGCATAGCATTAAAATTGTTTTATAAACAACATCATTGATGTTATACATTTTGACCACCTCCTCCCAGTCTTTACATGGTGAAGACTCATTCAAATTGTTGAAGCCTTCAAGAAGTGCATCTTGAATCAATTTGTCTTGCTTCAACTGCTTGATTCGATCATACATGTCAGTTGCATCACCATCCTTTGCACTCTTTGACAGTAAAATCTTCTCATCTCTAATCTCTTCTTGAATAGTCTTTACCTCTGATTCCTCAAGGCCACAAAGGTATCTAAATACAGTTGTTGGGGGTTTCTTATTCTCCTCTTCTAGATTTTCAATGATTTCTATCCAGCAATCATAAACTAAATCAGAGTACGTGACCATGTGTGCCTGTTTAGCAATCCAACTTGCTGCTGCACTCATTCTTGCCAATCGAAGAAAAGCCTAAAAATAATAGAGAAATAATTTAAACTATTGAGCAAGATTTGTTAATTAAACACTATCAAAAAGACAAAGAAAATAACTTACATCCCATCCGGCACGAGATGCATGTCCCTCTGCAATTCCACTTGCTGCCTTTGGTGGTCGTCCTGAGAAGATCCATTGACTCCGTAAATGTCTCAATATTTGGCTGTAAGGTTGCTTGACATACAATGCCTGAGCCTCCTCATTTGCAATGGCAGATATAGCAGTTGCAACAAATGGAGGAGCATTCACAACAATGCGAGCCTTTCTAAATTTATACACGCTAATCAGTCTTTCAAAGATCTCTTTGTTGTTTTGTTCATTGTGAAGCAAAACTTTTGCAGCATAGATTGAATGCTGCCCATCAAGAATCCAATAATGATAATCTTTAATTTTTTGCTCCTCTACCTCTTCTACTGCCAAAGGAGTCCCCTTCTTTGATTTTGCATTTCGAACAGGCATCAAATATGCACATGCTGCAGGCTTGGTCGTACTCCGTGAAAATCCAAATAACACACTTTCAGCGTGTTTTTTATCCATAATACGTGCATTATAGTGATCAGAGCAAGCCAACAATTTTGAATAGGGATATCAAATTCCCTATATTGGAAAGGAAAATAATTTATGTACTTATTCATTCCACCTGTATCTTTTTCTTGTCCTTTCATGGCCTCAGCTTCTAAAACATCTGGATCCACAATTCTCATCTTTGACATTGAACCCTCTGTTGATGAGGATGCCAAAGATGCCTTGTCTACATCCAAATGGAACTAGTTCGCTTAGCTTCTACTTTCTGCACTTTTGCTTGCTTCTTTGTGGATGGTGGTCGTGAAGCTTTCACCTTTTTTCGTTGTAGTGTGGCAATGATGGAGCTTTGAAGTTGATCTGCTGTGATATTTGGATTTGATTCTGCAAACTTCCATCCTCGAGAAAACATTGTCTCTTCTTTGTTTCTAGACATGCGCTCCAATGCATATGCTCCTGGAGATAGTTGAAATTCTAGATTCATTGGAACTAGAATGTCAATGCATTCCACCTCTGGATGACTATCAACTACAGAGACAGATGCTTCCACAACTTGTCCAACATCTTCAAACAAGCTGTCATTCTCCTTTTTGGCAATAAATAGATGCACCTTATGAAATTGTGCACCCTCTATACCATGTATGTCCAAATACCATTTCCTAAGATCATTGCAAGTATAGTCAACTGAGACAGCAACCCTTGCAACCTGTTTTTTGGAGCCATCTTTCCTGAAACAAAAAAAACCAAATGTTATTTTAACATATACTTTTTTGTAATGGATTAAGTTTGTGTGAATACAAGTTCCACCACTTGTTCAAGCTAGATCTAAGCAAGTATACATAGTGATCATTTAAGCTAGTAAACTAAGGGAAGGGAGAAGTAAGGTCCACCACTTGTCCAAGCTCAGCTCTAGACAACATGGAGAGATTCGAGGTCTACTAATTGTCTAATATAGGCTAACTATATTGAAACATAGAGAGAAGCAAAGGTCCACCACTTGTCCAATCTAGGGTCCATTGAAACATGGAGAGAAGGATGCTCCACCATTTGTCCAAAATAGGCTCCATTGAAACATGAAGAGAAGCAAGATGCACCATGTCTTTGAGATGCTAGGCTCCATTGAAATACCTTAAACCCATGATATTTTGTATATGTGGGGTTTAAATTCAAGGTCCACCACTTGTCCAACCTATTATCCCTAGTAGCATGAGTGGTTTGGTCTCAAGATTCACCACTTTTCCACTCTATGTCATTATATTAAGAAGATCTGGGTGTTAAGGTCCACCACTTGTCCAACCTATAAGGCTATATCTTAAATGGTATTATTTACCACCACTTGGAATGCACATGATGGGTTTTACATAGGGGTATGGTTCCAAGGTCCACCACTTGTCCAAGCTAACTCTATTGAAACATAGAGAGAATCAAAGGTCCACCACTTGTCCAAGCTAGGCTCCATTGAAACATGGAGAGAAGGATGCTCCACCATTTGTCCAAGCCAGGTTTGATTGAAACATGAAGAGAAGCAAGCTGCACCATGTCTCCAAAATGCTAGGCTCCATTGAAATATCTTAAACCATGATATTTCGTACATGGGGGGTTTACATTCAAGGTCCACCACTTGTCCAACCTATTATCACTAGTAGCATGAGTGGTTTGATGTCAAGATTCACCACTTTTCCACTCTATGTCATTATATTAAGAAGATCTGGGTGTTAAGGTCCACCACTTGTCCAACCTATAAGGCTATATCTTAAAGGGTATTCTTTCTCACCACTTGGAATGACCATGATAGGTTTTACATGGGGGTTTGGTTCCAAGTTCCACCACTTGTCCAAGCTAACTCTATTGAAACAGAGAGAAGCAAAGGTCCACCACTTGTCTAAGCTAGGGTCCATTGAAACATGGAGAGAAGGATGCTCCACCATTTGTCCAAGATAGGCTCCATTGAAACATGAAGAGAAGCAAGCTGCACCATGTCTCCAAGATGCTAAGATCCATTGAAATACCTTAAACCCACGATATTTTGTACATGGGGAGTTTACATTCAAGGTCCACCATTTGTCCTAACTATTATCTCTAGTAGCATGAGTGGTTTGGTCTCAAGATTCACCACCTTTCCACTCTATGTCATTACGTTAAGAAGATCTGGGTGTTAAGGTCGACCACTTGGCCAACCTATAAGGGTATATCTTAAAGGGTATTCTTTCTCACCACTTGAAATGTCCATGATATGTTTTACATGGGGGTTTGGCTCCAAGGTCCACCACTTGTCCAAGCTAACTCTATTGAAACATAGAGAGAAACAAAGGTCCACCACTTGTCCAAGCTAGGCTCCATTGAAACATGGAGAGAAGGATCCTCTACCATTTGTCGAAGCTTACTCTATTGAAACATGGGGGGTTTACATTCAAGGTCCACCACTTGTTCAACCTATTAACGCTAGTAGCATGAGTGGTTTGGTCTCAAGATTCACCACTTTTTCACTCTATGTCATTATATTAAGAATATTTGGGTGTTAAGGTCCACCACTTGTCCAACCTATAAGGCTATATCTTAAGGGTATTCTTTCTCACCACTTGGAGTGACCAGCATAGGTTTTACATGGGGGTTTTGTTTCAAGGTCCACCACTTGTCCAAGCTAACTCTATTGAAACATAGAGAGAATCAAAGGTCCACCACTTGTCCAAGCTAGGGTCCATTGAAACATGGAGAGAAGGATGCTCCACCATTTGTCCAAGATACGCTCCATTGAAACATGAAGAGAAGCAAGCTACACCATGTCTCCAAGATGCTAGGCTCCATTGAAATACCTCAAACCCATGATATTTTGTACATGGGGGGTTTACATTCAAGGTCCACCACTTGTCCAAGCTATTAATGTTAGTAGCCTGAGTGGTTTGGTCTCAAGATTCACCATTTTTCCACTCTATGTCATTCTATTAAGAATATCTGGGTGCTAAGGTCCACCACTTGTCCAACCTATAAGGCTATATCTTAAACTTTATTCTTTCTCACCACTTGGAGTTACCAAGATAGGTTTTACATGGGAGTTTGGTTCCAAGGCCCACCACTTGTCCAAGCTAACTCTATTGAAACATAGAGAGAAGCAAAGGTCCACCACTTGTCAAGCTAGGCTCCATTGAAACATGGAGAGAAGGATGCTCCACCATTTGTCCAAGATAGGCTCCATTGAAACATGAAGAGGAAGCAATCTGCACCATGTCTCCAAGATGCTAGGCTCCATTGAAATACCTTACCCATGATATTTCGTACATGGGGGGTTTACATTCAAGGTCCACCACTTGTCCAACCTATTATTCTTAGTAGCATGAGTGGTTTGGTCTCAAGATTTACACTTTTCCACTCTATGTCGTTATATTATGAAGATCTAGGTTTTAAGGTCGACCACTTGTCCAACCTATAAGGCTAGATCTTAAAGGGTATTATTTCTCACCACTTGGAATGACCATGATATGTTTTACATGGGGGTTTGGTTTCAAGGTCCACCACTTGTCCAAGCTAACTCTATGGAAACATAGAGAGAAGCAAAGGTCCACCACTTGTCCAAGCTAGGCTCCATTGAGACATTTAGAGAAGGATGATCCCCCATTGTGGAAGATAGGCTTCATTGAAACATGAAAAGAAGCAAGTTGCACCATGTCTCCAAGATTCTAGGATCCATTGAAATACCTTAAACCCACGATATTGTTTACATGTGGGGTTTAACGTCAAGGTCAGTCACTTTTCAAGCTATTATCCCTAGTAGCATGAGTGGTTTGGTCTCAAGATTCACCATTTTCCACTCTATGTCATTATATAAAGAAGATCTAGGTGTTAAGGTCGACCACTTGTCCAACCTATAAGGGTATATCTTAAAGGGTATTCTTTCTCACCACTTGAATGTCCATGATATGTTTTACATAGGGTTTGGTTCCAAGGTCCACCACTTATCCAAGCTAACTTTATTCTTCTCATAGAGAGAAGCAAAGGTCCACCACTTGTCCAAGCTAGGCTCCATTGAAACATGGAGAGAAGGATGCTCCACCATTTGTCGAAGCTAACTATTGAAACATGGAAGGTTACATTCAAGGTCCACCAGTTGTCCAACCTATTAACGCTAGTAGCATGAGGGGTTGGTCTCAAGATTCACCACTTTTTCACTCTGTCATTATATTAAGAATATTTGGGTATTAAGGTCCACCACTTGTCCAACCTATAAGACTATATCTTAATGGTTATTCTTTCTGACCACTTGGAGTGACCATGAAAGGTTTTACATGGGGGTTTGGTTCCAAGGTCCACCACTTGTCCAAGCTAACTCTATTGAAACATAGAGAGAAGCAAAGGTCCACCACTTGTCTAAGCTAGGGTCTATTGAAACATGGAGAGAAGGATGCTCCACCATTTGTCCAAGATAGACTCCATTGAAACATGAAGAGAAGCAAGCTGCACCATGTCTCCAAGATGCTAGCCTCCATCGAAATACCTTAAACCCACGTTATTTTGTACATGGGGAGTTTACATTCAAGATCAACAATTTGTCCAACCTATTATCGCTAGTAGCATGAGTGGTTTGCTCTCAAGATTCACCACTTTTCCACTCTCTGTCATTATATTAAGAATATTTGGGTGTTAAGGTCCACCACTTGTCCAACCTATAAGACTATATCTTAATGGTTATTCTTTCTCACCCTTGAAAGACTATATCTTAATGGTTATCCCTAGCTATTATTGCTAGTAGCCTGAGTGGTTTGGTCTCAAGATTCACCACTTTTATTAAGAATATGTGGGTGTTAAGGTCCACCACTTGTCCAACCTATAAGGCTACATCTTAAAGGTTATTCTTTCTTACTACTTGGAGTGACCATGATAGGTTTTACATGGGGGTTTGGTTCCAAGGTCCACCACTTGTCCAAGCTAACTCTATTGAAACATAGAGAGAAGCAAAGGTCCACCCTTGTCTAAGCTAGGGTCCATTGAAACATGGAGAGAAGGATGCTCCACCATTTGTCCAAGGTAGGCTCCATTGAAACATGAGGAGAATCAAGGTGCACCATGTCTCCAAGATGCTAGGCTCCATCGAAAAACATTAAACCCACGATATGTCGTAGATGAGGGGTTTACATTCAAGGTCCAACACTTGTCCAAGCTATTATTGGTAGTAGCCTGAGTGGTTTGGTCTCAAGATTCACCACTTTTCCACTCTATGTCATTATATTAAGAATATGCGCGTGTTAAGGTCCACCACTTGTCCAACCTATAAGGCTACATCTTAAAGGTTATTCTTTATTACCACTTGGAGTGACCATGATAGGTTTTACATGGGGGTTTGGTTCCAAGGTCCACCACTTGTCCAAGCTAACTCTATTGAAACATAGAGAGAAACAAAGGTCCACCACTTGTCCAAGCTAGGGTCCATTGAAACATGGAGAGAAGGATGCTCCACCATTTGTCCAAGATAGGCTCCATTGAAACATGACGAGAAGCAAGCTGCACCATGTCTCCAAGATGCTAGGCTCCATCGAAATACATTAAACCACGATATTTCGTAGATGAGGGGTTTACATTCAAGGTCCACCACTTGTCCAAGCTATTATTGCTATAGCCTGAGTGGTTTGGTCTCAAGATTCACCACTTTTATTAAGAATATGTGGGTGTTAAGGTCCACCACTTGTCCAACCTATAAGGCTACATCTTAAAGGTTATTCTTTCTTACTACTTGGAGTGACCATGATAGGTTTTACATGGGGGTTTGGTTCCAGGGTCCACCACTTGTCCAAGCTAACTCTATTGAAACATAGAGAGAAGCAAAGGTCCACCCCTTGTCTAAGCTAGGGTCCATTGAAACATGGAGAGAAGGATGCTCCACCATTTGTCCAAGGTAGGCTCCATTGAAACATGAGGAGAAGCAAGGTGCACCATGTCTCCAAGATGCTAGGCTCCATTGAAAAACATTAAACCCACGATATGTCGTAGATGAGGGGTTTACATTCAAGGTCCACCACTTGTCCAAGCTATTATCACTAGTAGCATGAGTGGTTTTGTCTCAAGATTCACCATTTTTCCACTCTATGTCATTATATTAAGAATATGCGCGTGTTAAGGTCCACCACTTGTCCAACCTATAAGGCTACATCTTAAAGGTTATTCTTTATTACCACTTGGAGTGACCATGATAGGTTTTACATGGGGGTTTGGTTCCAAGGTCCACCACTTGTCCAAGCTAACTCTATTGAATCATAGAGAGAAGCAAAGGTCCACCACTTGTCTAAGCTAGGCTCCATTGAAACATGGAGAGAAGGATGCTCCACCATTTGTCGAAGCTAACTCTATTGAAACATGGGGGGTTTACGTTCAAGGTCCACCACTTGTCCAAGCTATTAGTTCTAGTAGCATGAGTGGTTTTGTCTCAAGATTCACCACTTTTTCACTCTATGTCATTATATTAAGAATATTAGGGTGTTAAGGTCCACCACTTGTCCAACCTATAAGGCTATATCTTAAAGGTTATTCTTTCTCACCACTTGGAGTGACCATGATAGGTTTTACATGGGGGTTTGTTCCAAGGTCCACCACTTGTCCAAGCTAACTCTATTGAATAATAGAGAGAAGAAAAGGTCCACCACTTGTCCAACGCTAGGGTCATTGAAAACATGGAGAAAGGATGCTCACTATCCAAGTAGGCTCCATTGAAACATGAGAGAAGCAAGATGCACGATGTCTCCAAGATGCTAAGCTGCATCGAAATACCTTAAACCCACGATATTTCGTAGATGGGGGGTTTAATTTCAAGGTCCACCACTTGTCCAAGCTATTATCGCTAGTAGCATGGTTTGGTCTCAAGATTCACCAGTTTCCACTCTTGTCATTATATGAAGAATATCTGGGTGTTAAGGTCCACCACTTGTCCAACCTATAAGGCTATATCTTAAATGATATTTTTTTTTGACCACTTGGAATGTGCATGATATGTTTTACATGGGGTTTTGTTCCAAGGTCCACCACTTGTCCAAGCTAGATCTATTACATATATAATATACATACAATATTCAACTAGATTCCCTACCTATCATGTCCAGTAGCATGGATGCTCTAGCTTGAAGGTCCACCACTTGTCCAACCTATACTCTCTTATGTAAGGGAGATCTCGCTATAAATTCAAAACCTTCCCGCCTAAATTTAAAATATCCCTCCCAAATCTTAAATATCCCGCCTAAATTTTAAAATTCAAATTTTTATAAAATTTAAATTTTACTACTTAAATTTAAAATATTCCACGCGAAATTGATTTTAAATTCAAGTTTACCACAAAAAGATATCATTATACCACCTAAATTCAAATATGCAAACCTCAAATCATTATATTGTACATAAATTCAAACAGATTCAAATTAACAAGCCTAAACTGATATTAGTTTGCATAGATATGAATTTATCACACCTAAATTATGTCACCATGTTAGAGAGAGTGGTTAGAGAATTTGCACAAGGTCCACCACTTGTCCAACCTAGATACCAAGAAGGATTGAGTGTACAAGGTATTTTTTGGAGGTCCTTATAGTCCACTGGTCTCAAGGTCCACCACTTGTGGTAAGAGTCACCAAAAAGTGTATATATTCATCCAAAGAAATACACGTATTTTTGGTCTACATGTCCTAGTTTAAACCATTTATGTCCATTAGGTGTATCACTAAACAACACTACTATTTTTGAAAAACAGAAGTTACAATCATATCTACAAATGGATTAGAGGAAAATCAGCTCAGCATACATCCAGAACTCGCTACAAGAATCGACTTTAACAGATCACGCAAGTAAGTCTTCCATTCAATTTTACTAGTATTACAATGTGTTAGTTATTTGTGATATTTATGTATGTATATATACTATGTGTGCATATCGTAATTAAGTGTAATTGTGTATCTGCATTATGTATGAGTATTACAATGAAATAACACAAATATACATACATACACATAGATAACACAGACGCACACATACATGAGCATGTATTTTCAAGAGAGAGATAGCAAGATACAGAGATAGATAGATAGAGAGAGAGAGAGAGAGATAAATACCTGTTTTTTAGAGAGAGAAGAGAGAAAGATAACAGATTTCACTGTGTTTATGTATGTGGAAGAGAGGAAGACGATGTATGGGAATATGTGCACGTATTTTCAAGAGAGAGACAACAAGATAACAGATTTCATTGTGGTTATGTATGTGGAAGTGAGGAAGACGATGTGTGGGAATATGTGCATGTATTTTCAAGAGAGAGATAGCAAGATAACAGATTTCACTGTGGTTATGTATGTGGAAGAGAGGAAGACGATGTGTGGGAATATGTGTATGTGTGCGGGGATACTTTTAAACTATGTATCTCTGTCTTTTGACGAGAGAGTGTGTGTGCAAGAAGAGTTACAGAGAACCATCTTCTCTATATGGAGAAAGACAGAGAGTGAGAGAGAGAGAAATACCTGTTTTTTCTCTATTCGTGAGGTGCGCAATGTCTCCTGAGAAGACTGCCCGATCTTGCCCTTCTGGAAAGCGTTGCGTACGCTGCTGTTTCTTTATCTTGTGCGTGAACTTTCAATCCTGTGCACTCCACCTATGTGTTGTGTACGATGTCGAGCTTGCTCCTCTACGCGCGTGTATACTCCAACTGTGTGCGATCCGTGTGCGCTTTCTATGTGTTTGCTGCTCGCTTGCTTTCTCTGTGTGCGTTGCTCGTGCGCTCTCTGTGTGCCTAATCTTGATAGGGTTTATTAGAATGCCACGTATGCTACAAGTCCATGTTTTATCATAGGATTAAAAAAAACAAAAGCAATATAAAAAATTAACCAATTCACACGGCCGCCCCTTGACCCCGCTCGGGCGCTGCCCCGGGCCCCGCTTGGCGCGCTGCCCCAGGACCCTGCCCAGAACAATATCCCAAAATCAATCTCCCAAGCCCCGCCATCGAGAGCGCTATATTCCACATCCCCATCAAGAGCGCTACCCCCAAACCTCACGTGGAAGCACTGCCTTGTCACCCCATTGTGGCATTGCCCTAAGACCCCGCATCTGGAGTGCTAAATGGGAACATTCTTCATTAGTGAAATTTTGAACATAAATTATATTAGCATATACTTAAATATAATACAAATATTAACATATTAGCTATACTACTAATTTACTATAGCAGTTCTAGATTATGTCCCATACTATATTTAAGGTGCCAAAGGTTTGGCCTTATGGTCCTAGATTTAGCCAAGTGGTCAACACATATAGGACCAAGTGCACACTGTGCCACAAAACTTGGCCACCACTTCACTTGCCAAAGTTTAGGCCACATGGTCAGTCCTAAGTTTCCAATGTTCTTATTATGTCACCTTTTGCCTCGTGGAAAACCTAGGCTTGTTTTCACATACTCAGGCACTTCAAGCCATAATAAATTGTCATTACTCTTCGGCAACCCTTTTGTTCAAGTCTTTGAAAAAACATTGTTTAAGGCCACCCTAAACCATTTTCATTTAGGGGTGTCTAAAACTAGCTTTTTGGCAATTCGAGAAGAAAATGGTCAAAGTTTTATACTTAGTTTTAACCACTTGACCAATTCAAATATTGGAAAGCAAGATCTTGTAATACTTTTCTTTGGACATCACACATTAAAACTAGGTCCCTCACTTGTCCAAGCTATGCTCTAATACAATAAAGGGCTTTTGGTTTCAAGATGCACCACTTTCCCAACCTTGATTCCATTAAAGAAGCTAGCTCTACTTAGACATTTAATAGCAAGGTCCTGCAGCAGTTCAGATTGAACATTTTCCATGGCAGCTAGGTCCACCACTTATCTAAGCTATGCTCTAATAGAGTAAGGGGGTTTTGGTTTCAAGATCCACCACTTGTCCAAACTTGATTTGGGAAGCCAGGTCCTATAATAGTTTGCTTTGGACATTCACCATTACAACTAAGTCCACCACTTCTCCAAGCTATGTTCTAATACACTAAGGAGGTTTTGGTTTCAAGGAGAACCACTTGTACGACTTTGTTTTTGGAAGTAAGGTCTTTACATAGTTCACCTTGGACCTTGGACATTGGATACTACAACTAAGCCCACCACTTGTCCAAGATATCCTCTATATATAGCCAAAGGGTTTGGGTTTCAAGATTCACCACTTTTCCAACCTTTCTTCCATTAAAGAAAGGAGGGGCATTATAACTAGGTCCACCACTTGTCCAAGCTATGCTCTGATATAGAAAGGGGATTTTGGTTTCAAGGTCCACCACGTGTTCAACCTTGCAAGACTCAAGGGATACTTGGACATTGGAAAGCATAGTCCTATAGTAGTTGATAGGTGGCAGTGGGTATTACAACTAGGTCCAACCTATGCTCTCATATAGCAAAGAGGCTTTGCTTTCAAGGTCCACCACTTGTCCAACCTTGCTTCCATTAAAGAAATGAGGGGCTACGTAAACATTGGCAAGCAAGGTAGCAAGGTCCTAAGGTGTTTCACCTTGGATATTGGGAATTATAACTAGGTCCACCACTTGTCCAAGCTATGCTCTGATAAAGAAAGGGGATTTTCGTTTCAAGTTCCACCATGTGTTCAACCTTTCTAATATAGAAAGGGGATTTTCGTTTCAAGGTCCACCACGTGTTCAACCTTGAAAGACTCAAGGGATACTTGGACATTGGAAAGCATAGTCCTATAGTAGTTGATAGGTGGCAGTGGGTATTAAAACTAGGTCCAACCTATGCTCTAATATAGCAAAGAGGCTTTGGTTTCAAGGTCCACCACTTGTCCAACCTTACTTCCATTAAAGAAATGAGGGGCTACGTAAACATTGGCAAGCAAGGTAGCAAAGTCCTAAGGTATTTCACCTTGGATATTGGGCATTATAACTAGGTCCACCACTTGTCCAAGCTATGCTCTGATATAGAAAGGGGATTTTTGTTTCAAGGTCCACCACGTGTTCAACCTTGAAAGACTCAAGGGATACTTGGAAATTGGAAAGCATAGTCCTATAGTAGTTGATAGGTGGCAGTGGGTATTACAACTAGGTCCACCACTTCTCCAACCTATGCTCTCATATAGCAAAGAGGCTTTGGTTTCAAGGTCCACCACTTGTCCAACCTTGCTTCCATTAATATAGCAAGGAGGATTTGGTCTCAAGGTTCACCACTTGTCCAACCTATGCAAACCTTTTTCATGTTATAGCATGATTTTTTGTTTGAAGAGTATTTTTCTATAACTATGGATTTAACAATGTAATCTTTTTACTTACAGGATGGACTTCGAATCTGGGGAGAAAGTACATATGATACTTGACAATGAAATCGTTGGTATTGGTTGTGTGTGTAGAACAGATCCAGATTCCACTTGTGGTGGTACAAAGATAGGGCTGGGAAATGTCTCCATACTAGTGGAGGAATGCTTGAAGGATGTGGTCCTACCTCTTCCTACAATGGATACTTCATCTCTCCAAGGCTCATTATGGAGTGCTGTTCGATGGTCAAAGCTTCTTTTGCAATCTTTTGTATTAAATGGGAACTTAATTGATCCACACAAAAGCTACAATGGTGATGAAGAACATGATCATTCTGATCCTCTAGTTACAGATGCAATACCTATGACAAGCCCAGAATTTGAAGCAATGATTCGAGAGTCTTGGAGAAATCAGAGGGTCCTTTTAAAAGATGACACAATGATGCAAACCAGGAATGAAGGGACCATCTTATATGTATTTCCACATGATTATGTCAACTTTCAGGAACTTGGTCCTGATTGTGTGGGTGTGGGTATTGAAAGAGAAAATGCAAGCATTGATGATGTGGTTGAAGTGGGTAGCATCACTTTGCTAAAGTGGCCCATCAAGCAGACAACAATGTTGAATGGGAGCCCATTACAACGCTTTGTTCCTGTTGATGGCATGCATGCTACATATGAGGATGTATCCAACGATGGCAATGTTGGAAAAAAACTTGATGGGAGTAATGTTGTCCAGTTGTCAAGGAAGAGACGATACACTTTCATGAACAGGACTCAAAAATCAAAAGCAGCACTAGCTTCGACTTTTTACCTTTCAAACAAATCAATTCAAAGTGTATCATGCATTGATTGTTGTGCACAAAAATGCTGCCAATTTGTAGATCGTGATATGGTGACAAGGTTACGACAACAATTTTGGGGAGAGTCTCAAAAATCACGCACTAATTATGTTTATGATGTTCTTTCTATATGTTATCAGAAAGATGAGAAGTCACGATACCAATTCAGGCTAAATGGCTCTATTGTTTGTTGTAGAGCATGATATGAGCTACATGGAATACCAAAGACATCATTTTATCGATACAAGGAGAACTTTGAAAATGGTGTGCGCCAATATGTACATGGGAACACATGTACATTGAGAAGGGGACTTCAACATACTAGTTTAGCAAGAGCACTACTAAATGAGTTTGTGCAAAACAACTCTGAGAAGATGCCACATAGAAGTAGAACACTGCTAGATGGCTCAAGAGAGACTCAATTGGTGATTCCATCAACATACAAACAAGTGGATATTTTATATGAAATCAACACGACACTTGACCAAATGGGCTATGGGAAGAAGCTATCTCAATCTTCTTTTGGTAGAATTTGGAACAAAGAGTACCCACATGTCACTTTAACAAAGACGAGTGAGTTCTCTAAGTGCAATATTTGTAGATCAATCAAGGCAAGGTTAGAAGCTAAACCTTCTCTTGAAGAGAGAGCTCTTCTCTTGAGGGAGAGAGAAGTTCACATGGCACAACAAAAGAGTTGCAGAAGCCTATATTATGCATGGCGCACATATTCAGAAACTCAACCACAAAAATATGTATGCATAATCCATGATAAGATGGATCAAAAGAAGACTGCCATTCCTAGATTACGCATTGTTCCCAAGGGTGTGGATTCAGGATATAATCTGCAGGTGGCATTGATTGGCATGATCACTCATGGACATGGAGAAGGTCATTACGGACACTTTGTCTTGAATGGTTTGTGGCTAGCTGATCCAAATCTTACAATTGGCTCAATTGCTAATTGTTTACATAACCTCGAGAGGATAGATAAGCATCCTCTTGGTGATCTAGTAACAAATGGACTTCCAAGGAGCAATATTTCACTACTACATGCTTTGAACTCAAGGGATGCTTTGGACTACCATAACTTGAGTGATGGAAAAGAGCCCATTATGCAGTCGTCAGAAATTGCAGAAGAGGAATTGGGGTCAACATTTCGTAGATTGCCAGAGAACTTGTTGCTACAATTGGATAATTGTGCAGGGGAAAACAAAAATCGATACTTATTTGCCTATTTGTCAATGCTTGTTGCAAGGGGTGTTTTCAAAACCATCCAGCTGGGATTTTTAATGGTTGGGCATACACATGAGGACATAGACGCCATGTTTAGTAGTTTTTCAGAGAAGTTGAGAGTTACACAAACCTATACTTTGCCACATTTGATGGATACATTACAAAATAGCTCATCTTCATCTCCAGCTCCATTTTTTCTCACAAAGATTCCCGATTTCAAGCAATATTGTGATGGCTATCTTTGTGATGGACAAGACATACTTGTTGGACATTCCAAATCGCTTCAGTTCAGGTTCTTTATGCAGGATGAGACACCAATGATGCAATATAAGGCACATGTAGGTGTATCAAGTTGGAGTGGAAGTATTCGCCTTTGGAAAACAGACACAGAAGGCAAGCCAATGTTACCACATGGAGATCCACCTCTAGTACAAATGGCGGAGTATGTCAAGGCCCACGAAGAAGTCATTTTGGGGCTAAAGAACTATATAAAATTTTGGAAAAATTTAGGGAATGGTTCAAGTATTCCGCGATATTATAGACCCGTGATAGATTATTGGAGTAAGGTAATTGAAGAGATTGGAAAAGCAATCATATCAGAGGGAGTCTTGTATGAAATGTTTTGGCCAAAAACTCAAGAATATTCTCACCTACAAAGCACTACAATGAATTTGCAACAAGGAGCAGAAAGATTCCTAGGCCTTGAAGAGTTGAACGATCATTTTTGTGGGCCTCAATGATATAGGCCAAGGGAAGAGTTTGACCCTATGTCTGATGTGCACCAAGGTGACTTTCTTATGCTTGTTCCGAGTGACACAGAAATCTATCCAGTGTGGCTTGCAATGGCTTTATCTGACATTCATAATGAGCCTACATCACCAAACTACAGAAAACTCTTGATTCAATATTGGGCACCTTGCGCGAGAAAAAGTGGGATGACAGATACTCAAGCTTACAGTAATTGTTGGAAGGGTTATTGGGCTGTCAGCTATAAGGACCCACAAGTGTGGGAAACTATAGATGCAATTGTTTGGTCCTGGAGACCCAACAAAGAAGGACCATTTTCTAGAATAAAGATTCCAGAAAGACATGCTCTAAAAGCCAAAGAAGGCCTCACTCGTGCACATCAGCCACACTTGGATCAAAGTTCAGATATGGTATCAAATGTGGAGTAGAACTATGTGGATCTTCTATTGTGACTATACTAGTCAATTTGTAAACAAAATCTTTTTTGTATCTTCCTTTGTTTTATGTAATTTATAGTTATTATTCAAATCCATGTGTTGTACATCCTCTTGACTTTTGGTGTTTATCAACACCACAATCCTATGAGATTTTCACTTTATTTACTAGCCACACACCTTAATTTTTCCCACTTTAAGTGGAAAATTCCCAAATTACATGAATTCAGTCGATTTGGAGATTCCCATAATGTGAGATTTTTACCAAAATACCTAATATGGTCTTCTATACTGCTTTATACCGATGATATGGTTCTTATTTCAGACTCTTTAGAGTGTAATCAAAGATATGTTGTTGGAGGTTCCATCATTGCATAGCTCCAATGACCACCAAAATTATCAATCTAGAGAGATGAACTACCCGGCTAGGGCATGGAAACCCTTACACGATTAGTTAGCTAATCATGGAAACACGAATGGTGACTCTATGAGGTGAGCTTCTCGGCCTATGGAGGAGCTAAGCCACAATGATGGGCATTCTCCACATCCACTTTCCTTCACCTCCAATCAATGCAATCACACACACTAACGATTGCAAGACACACACAACACTAATCCTATCATGCAACACACTAATCACAAGAACACACACATAGATCTATCGAGCACCACACTCCATTCCAATCAAACCAACATGCACACACCAGCAAGAGAGGAAAATCACACAAGATTAGAGAGGGATTAACCACTAATTAGTTACTATCTAGCTAATCAAAGAATCATTAGCAATCACAAGAAGCATGAGAGAGGCATAGTGAAAGTGAACCAAGCATTAATTAGTGTTTATCAAGTCACATGAGCAAGGAAAAGCTCAAAGAATCCATAGCCACACACCTCTAGATCTCTCACCAAAGAGTTTGGTGACTAGAGCAGCAAGTTATGCTTTTGGGAAGGTTGTCGAGAAGTTCTTGTACTTGAGAGAAAAGCTGAAAATTAATTAGGCATGAGGGAGTTGGGAGAATTGGGGAGGAACTGCCATGTGGCATGGAAATTATCCCACATGGGAAGGAAAAGGGGAGAATGAGGGGTGGGGTGTACGCTTGAGAGAAGCTTGGCCATGGAAGGCTCGTGGATCTTGAGGGAGAAGGGGCATCCGTTTGTGTTCCCATTCAACTTGACAGGCACCTGGCCACACATTTTGGTCCACTGGACTCTTGTCCCCACCCCATCCCCTTGGTCAAAAGGTCACCGCCGACACCTTATTTTCTACCCAAAAAAGGCAAACAATGAACCAATTAAAAGAGGCCTACAAAGAAGTCTTGTCGGTTGAGAAGAGAGAGGAAATTTTTGGGAATAAAAGATAAGAAATACCCTTATTCTAATAGCTGCAACACCTACACAACTTTCAGAGATCTCATTTTTTAGCAAGAAAGAGTACACCCCCGGTTTCAAGTGGCCATAACTCTTTTACCTTTCATCTATTTTTTGCGTCAATACTCTACAGACATCTCCACAAGACGATCATCATCATGATGTCCTCAATTTGTCCTAATTTTGAGTGTGTTTTATGCTTGAAGGGTTTTTCATAAATCTCTACAGGTCTTTATCACATGTGTTTTTGGTAGTGCAATAGTTCTTCATTTCGATGGTGTGACTCGTGCAAGGCTATAGAGGCACTTGTATTTTTTGTCATTTTCACGCTATAAATGTCGATATTTTACACCTTGTACTTCCCCGACACAAGCAATGATAGAAGTTTATTTCCCTTCTTGGTTGTCTCCCATGGTGGAATATTGTAGTTGACGATCACCTTAGGCCAAGTCCTCCATGAAGTAGAATTAGTGCTGAAGAGGTTGACACCATCACTTGCTAACCCAAGCGTCAAGTGTCGAGGCTCCAGCCCAAACTCTAGCCATTGCATTTTGATGTGCCTGTTACCATATACATGTGGTAGTGATGTGTGTGAACACACTAGGACCGCCGGGGCATTTTTTCCGTCTTTAGGAGTTTTTTTCCCCCGAGCATTGTATATACGCCCATCACTTTAGGGCTATCTATCTTTCCATTGCACACTAAATTATACACTCTCTATTGTGTGCCTTGAGCTTCCTTCATCTTCTTCAAGCTGTGTGTGTTTCTTTGCAACCCTAATTCCAACAATTGGTATGAGAGCAGGTTGCATCCTCCCGGGCTTAGTCGCCAGCTGCTCCAGTACACGCCTGCTCACTTTCTCCAATTTCAGTGAGCTTTGGCGAGCGTTCGCAGGTCGAGAAATACTTCGGGTGAGCTCATAGAGATCGGTCTGCTCAGATTTTTGATTTGGGCTCATTTCGGCCTCCGTTTCCACTACAGGCAGGTCTGCACAGGCAATTTTATCATTTTGTGCAGAATTTTTGTCAGGGCCGTTTTCTGCATAATAGGTGCCTTACAATATTCTACGGTTTGTTCTATATAGCACGTGTTTTTCCCGCTCCCTTTCTCCTATTTTCGGGCAGTTTTCACATTAGGTGCAGCATTTACCATGGCTGACAACAACAACACAGATCTGTTCAAGATGTTTGCTATTGAGGATAGTTTGGATGGGGACAATTACCTTATGTGGGCTTATATGATACAACACGTTCTTGTGTCAAAGGGCATCTGGAATATTGTGCAGGGCATTGATGTACGTCCTGGTTCTGAGGATGTAAGTGATGTTGAGGATGTTGCAGGTCTTGCTGCAAGGATTGCAGCTGTTAGAGTTGTTTTGCCTATGGCAGAACAAGCTCGTTGGGATGTTAAGGATGCGCAGGCTCATGCATTCATTGCGTTGTCTGTGAAGCGCACCATTGTTCCTCACATCCGTTCAGCAAAATCTGCAAACAAGCTTGGGATATTCTAGCAGGTGTTTATGCAAGCCGCAATGAGGCTAAAATTTCTTTGCTGCGTAAAGAGCTAGAGTTTAAGATTATGCATGAGGAAGATGATATGGACACTTTCCTTGCTAGTGTGAAGGATATCAATGAGCAGCTTATTTCTGTAGGACCTGAAGTCATTTAAGACAGTTCCCTTCTGCAGATTGTTCTTGATGCCTTACCAGACTTTTGCTAGTACTTGGAGACTTATGACCCAAGGAAATCTAGAAGTTATCAAGTTTGATGCATTATGCACATTGTTGTTGCAAGAGTCACTTTCCAAAAAAACAGGACTAGACAGCGTGCAGTTGAACAGGCTTTTATTGCTTCTCAAAGAAAGGGTGGTAACAGTAATGCAGCCACTTCTTATGGTTCTGCTGCGAGTGTCAAAACTTCTGTTCCTAATGCTTCTGCTGGCAGCAATTTGTCTGGTAATTTTGGTGATAAGGGCAAAAAGATGATGCGTTGCCATTATTGTAAATCCAATGATCACTTGATCAAGTCATGTACTAAGTTGAAGGCCAAAGAGGCTAAGAAGAAAGAGGGTGGTTCCACTGCAAATGCTGGTTTCACTACAAATGCAGCCATTGTTGAGTCTTCTGTGAAAGGAGACTGTAATGCTGATGTTGATGCAGAATGGGCTTTTAGCGGAGAGTGCACTTACAATCCTATTGTCCATGATGCATGATTTTCAGTTGTTGCTGCATATTCACATGTGTGGTATTTTGACAGTGGTGCTACAAAGCGCATTACCTCACATCATGAATTCTTTACCTCTCTTGAGTCTGTCCCTTATGGGAATTCTATCACTTGTGCCAACAAGGCCTCTTATCCAGTTTAGGGAGTTGGAAAGATTGTGCTTACTACTCCTAATGGCAGTTCTTCACACACTTGTTGATGCACTTTATGTACCTGGGATCAAGAAGAATCTCTTGTCTGTATCCGCACTTGCTAGACTTGGAGTTGTAGTCAAATTTGTGGATGACAAATGTACAGTTCATGATCTCAGTTTTGGTGATGAAATTGTTGCATCTGGTCTTTTGTGTCATGGGTTGTATAAGCTCACTTTGTATGACAAGTGTGGAAAAATTTTTGCAAATGCTGTTGCAGATTCAAGGGCTATTTCAGATGCAAAAATTTGGCATGCACGTTCTGGTCATCTGAATTTTACCAGTTTCCTGTGTTTGCATAAATCTAATATGGTTGCTTCTTTTCCACCTCTTGAAGCACCTATCAAACATGTTTGTGAAGGCTGTATTTTGGGTAAGATGCAACGTTCTAAATTTCCAAAGGATGGTTCAGTTCGGGCCACATGCAGGTTGCAGCTTGTGCATAGTGATGTTTGTGGACCCATGCAAACTCCTTCCTTGGGCAATTACCTGTACTTCGTGACTTTCATTGATGATTACTCCATGCATGCATGGGTATTTCCGCTTAAAGCGAAGTTCGAAGTTTTTATGTGCTTCAAACAATTTCTTGCTATGGCTGAAAATGTCTCAAAATGTACTATGGGCACCCTCCGTTCCGATCTAGGGGGGGAGTATATGTCTCATGAATTTAATGCATTTCTGGCTAGTCGTAGGATAAAACACCAATGTACAGTGTCTTATACACCTCAACAAAATGGTGTTGCTGAGAGGAAAAACAGGTCACTAACGGAAATGGCACGATGTATGGTCAAAAGTCAAGATTTGCCGCATTCTTTTTGGCTTGAGGCCATCATGTGTGCCACTTATGTACTTAACAGGTGTCCTACAAAAGATTTGCAATCTATTACTTCATATGAAGCATGGCATGATAGAAAGCCTTCTATTGAGCACATGCATGTTTTTGGCTGTTTGGCATATGCTTTGGTGCCACAAACAGAGCGTAGAAAATTGGATGATAAGGCTGTCAAATTTATTTTTGTTGGTTATAGTGTTGAAAGCAAAGGTTACAGGTTGTATCATCCACAAACAAAACGTATTCTGGTTTCTCGGGATGTAGTGTTTGTGAAAGATTCTGTTCAGCCCTTGCTGTCATATACTAGAGACAGTAATGTAAGCTCACAGGACATTTATGACACTTTGTTGCCTCTTTTCAGTGGGGGAAATACAAATGTAAGTTCCAATGAGGCAAATGTACAGCCTACGGGGGTTTCAAAAAATGTTCTAGATCAGCCTATTACTGATGGAGATGTACATGATGTACTTGATGAGGAAAAGGCTGAAAATGAGCAGGCTAGAGGTATGCCAAAATAGCTGGTTCACACTTTGCGTGACAGTAAATTGGATGCACCTTTGTCTAGTCGTACTCGTTCAGGCTCTTGCCATGCATCTTATGCATCAGATTGTTATTCTTTGGCTGTGTCTAGCTTACATGATGCTGAGGAGCCTCTATCTTTTGATGAAGCACAAAATTTAGAAAATTGGATTGCTGCCATGCAATCAAAATATGATGCACTTATAGAAAATGACACATGAACTTTATGTGATTTGCCTCCTGGAAAAAAGGCCATTGGTACGTGGGTTTACAAGTTGAAACGGAAGCCGGATGGTGAGATTGTCGCCATAAGGCTCGACTTGTTGCAAAGGGTTATGCATAGAAAAAAGGCATAGATTATGAAGAGACTTTTTCTCCCACTTGTCGTATGACTACTGTGAGTTTTCTATGTGCATTGGCAGCTCATTTTGGTTGGGATGTACATCAATCAGACATTGTTACTGCTTTCTTGAATGGTGACATATTTGAGGAAGTTTATGTAACGCAGCCTCGCGGTTTTGTCATAAAAGGACAAGAGGACAAAGTGTGCAGATGTAAGAAGGCTTTGTATGGGTTGAAGCAATCTCCTCGTGCTTGGTATGAGAAAGCTGACACTCATTTGGTCAAACAAGGCTTTTGTAACAGTCCGACAAAAAGCACATTGTATGTAAAGCGTGAGGATGATGTACTTCTCATTGTGGTTCTTTATGTTGATGATTTGCTGATCACTGGACCAAATGAGAGACATATTGCTGAATTTAAGGATGATTTGAATACTAGTTTCAAGATGAAAGATTTGGGGTTGTTGCATCATTACTTGGGTATACAGTTTAAGCAGTGTGATGGTGGTATTGCCTTGTGTCAAAAAAGTTACATAGAGACATTTCTATGTAAGTTTGGACTTGAGGATTGCAAACCTATTGCCACTCCCATGGAAACAGGTTTGAAGTTTAGTCTACATGATGCTGGAGATCCTGATGATGTCACTCTTTAACAAACTGTTGTTGGCTGTCTCATTTATGTATGCAACACGAGGCCAGATATTCAGTTTGCAGTCTCACAGGTCAGCAGATTTATGCATAGCCCAAGGTCTAAGCATTGGCAGGCTGTCAAGAGGATTTTTTGCTACCTTAGTGGCATGTTACATCTTGGCTTGTTTTATCCCAAGGGGGGATCATTGTCACGAGACTTACATGCTTTTTCGGTCTTAGATTGGGCTGGTTTTTTTGACACGCGAGTGTCCCCAAGTGGTTTTTGTTTCATGCTTGGCAGTTCATGCATATCATGGTTGAGCAAGAAGAAACCTACTGTGGCCACTTCGAGCTGTGAGGCTGAGTACAGGGCAGTCTTCACAGCTACGGTTGAGTGTGTATTGCTCAGACATCTTATGGCTGATTTGGGTGTTGGACAGGACACTGCCAACACTATCTACAGTGACAGTAAAAGCGCATTGGCAGTTGCGAGGAACCCAGTTTTTCATGCTCACACAAAGCACATTGAGGTGCATTACCACTATGTGAGGGAGAGGCTCTCAGCAGGAGAGATCAACTCGTCTTATGTGACAACACAGGACAACCTTGTAGATCTTTTCACAAAGGCATTGTCTCGTGAGAAGCTTGAAGCTTTCCACAAAGCTTTGGGCTTACTCCCCTTTGTGGACTGATCATGTCCTCAGGGCATGGAACTTCCCTTTACTCATGTGCCAGCTCTCGTTCACCGCATCACTCCAGGGGGGATTTGTTACCATATACATGTGGTAGTGATGTGTGTGAACACACTACGACCGCCGGGGAATTTTTTCCCTCTTTAGGAGGTTTTTCCCCCGAGCATTGTATATATGCCCATCCCTTTAGGGCTATCTATCTTTCCATTGCACACTAAGTTATACACTCTCTATTGCGTGCCTTGAGCTTCCTTTGTCTTCTCCAAGCTGTGTTTGTTTCTCTGCAACCCTAATTCCAACAGTGCCTCCATGCAGGTGAAAATCGGCAAGGACACACATCATTCCACCATTTGAGTGATGATTGGCGTGCCATCACCTGCTTTTAAACTTGGATTGAATGCAAGAAATTAAAGGAAAATGTCTCAATACCTTGTGGGGTAGGTGCACCCCGTTCACTCCGATCTTGTATCGTGCTTCCCGCACACGCAACATGAGGTAGTGTGTGCATGCTCATTCCAGTATAGCATGAAATTATTGACGCACACATGGATATTCTCATACTCCATTTGAAGTGTAGTGACATACGATCTAGCTCATCGACGATCTGGAGTCATTTGGTGATCCTAACATTTTGCCAATCAAACTAATACAAATAGGTAAATTAATACAATTGCAAGGAGGAAGCACCCTAAAGCAAGAGAGATGTACAGAAAGTGATATTTTAAACTTACCCAACGAGTGCATCAACACTTGCATTGCTCAAATCAAATTTCACTTGCAAGTTGAGGACTTCCAATGATGCCTAGAGCACCCAGTACTATGCACCATCGTAAAGAGGTGTTCAAGCACTCACCACCAATCTGTCCTTTGTTGCCCTGTCCATTGACTGCATGGCTAGCAATCCTTCTCGCACACATCATGTTCATGGTCCAATAACTCATCATACATGTTGAGCATGTGCTCATCCTCTGCCTCAAAGTGTGACTGAGACGCCACATGAGCTGTCAAAGTAGAGCTAATGGGAGGATCACCATGCAGTACAACCAATTTGTTGAATAGCTCTTGCCTCTACCGTTCAGCTTTGCACGCTGGTGCACCACCACTGAACACAGACCAATGGGTCTCTCATGTCTTTGAGCAATTTTTTTGATGATGCCAAAGCCCTTCGTTCTCCACGTGCTCCATTGCAATGTGTCTCAAGCAAGGGATTGTCCTTTTTCACTTGGTGCAAGGACAAGGGAGTTTCTCTTTGAGCCACATATCACGTTTAGGGCCTGCAGGGGGCCACAATCATCCTAGTCAACATCCTGCACAAGCGACAATTTTTTTATTTAGTCATATGCTCCTAAAAACTAAACAGTTAATTTTAAAATATATATATTTCAGTAAAAAAGAAATAACTATAAATTCAAAGAGAATAAAGTGCAATGAGTGGTAATTTTTTTTCTAAATAAAGTACAATGAGTGTGCGTACTAAATGGTTTAATTTTTTATTCACAAATATCTAAAAGTACTTTAAAAATGCACTCAAGGAAAATCTAAAAGTACTCATATAAAAATTAAAAGTCTTCATAAAAAAACTCAAAAGGCTAAAAAATAAATTTATTGATATCTAAAGGTAGAGGGGGTGGTTTGTTCCCCCCCCTCTGCAACCTCGGATGTGTTTGTATCCATTTGAGATGACGTTGGGCGGCAATAATTGAGGTAATGGAAAGAGAGAGAGAGATAGATAGAGAAAGATCTATCTATCTATCTATCTATCTATCTATCTATCTATATATATATATATATATATATATATATATATATATATATAGAGAGAGAGAGAGAGAGAGAGAGAGAGAGAGAGAGAGAGGGAGGGAGACAAAGAGAGCGATAGAGGGAGAGAGAGAAATAGAGAAATAGGGGGGAGAGATAGATAGAGAGAGGAAAAGAGGGAGAGAAAGATATATATATATATATATATATATAGAGAGAGAGAGAGAGAGAGAGAGAGAGAGGGAGGGAGAGGAAGAGAGAGAGAGAGAGAGAGAGAGAGAGAGAGAGAGAGAGAGAGAGAGAGAGAGATAGAGACAGGGAAAGAGAATGAGAGAGAGAGAGATAGAGAGAGAGAGAGAGGAAGATAAATAAATAGGGAGATAAAGAGCAATGGTTGTAGGTGAAGCAACCATTTTGTGGTGTGCACATTGCGGGTATTCTTGTAGAGTGCTTTGAAAAAGACCTTCTTTACGTGAAGCCGATGGAATTCAGAATTTACTTTCTACTCTCTTCTCCTTACCTTCTCTATATTTCTCTCTCTCTTCCCATATCTTTTAATGGTATTGTACCTCAGAATGAAGGCAGGCATGCAATGTAAACATTAATCCCTTGAGCAAGGAGCTGTTGTGAAGAGTCGTTGTGCAAGATTCACAATAAAGAAGCTCTTCTTCATAGCACTCTACAAAAGCAAGAGCACTCTCGCACTGTGCACAACACAAAATGATGGTTACATTCACAACCATATCTCTTTATCTCTACATTTATGTAATTCTATATATATGTGTGTACATATATTTTTATTTATGCATGTATGTAGGCACTAATTATGGGAGCATAGCACCCAAAGGTTGGAAGCTTCCTCTTGGGTATAGTCCTTTTTTAATTGTGGCATTGTGGTCATTGATCCACTCATGCATGGATTACCACAATGTACCTTTGGTTTTACCACGGTTGAGACTGTGATGATATCTAAAGAGGTGTTACTTGACCTTTGGCATTGCTGGCCTCTCCTTAGGTCTACTAGTATGTATATGTATCTACATGCTTGTGTGAAAATATACTTGTGTATGTATATATAGATGAGTGAGTAGGAGAAAAAGCTAAATCTCATATTGGTCTTTGTAATGTAGATGTCAGACGAGAGACCACCTGGTGGGGAGCAGCCATCTGGCTCTTCTTTTGGTTGGTTCACATCCCCGGTGGGCTCCCACCCGGGGTGGATATCGCCTCCTGTGGACCCGAGTCTTGAAGCAGTGAGAACAAGCAAAGAAATAAAGATTATTTATTTTTGGTTATCCCTAAACCATGAGTGTCATAGGTTTATTTTTGCTAATTGAAGGCATGGCCATCCTACACCTACTCTACTTAGGTTCCTCCATCGGTCATAGATCCACACCTACTAAAGCGGGCTCTCTCTTTATGGGCTAGTACATTCGTTTGATAGAGGGATTGTTTGGCCGCTACACTCTACATCAGCTTGCGACATACGGTCTTTCTCCGTAGTCCACACCATGGGGGAGTTAGGGAGGGACTCTTTACATCTAGACCCTCGCACAAATGGCACCTTAGTATACAACCCCTTCTTATCATCCTACTCCCCTTCCATAACAGGGTCCCACTCGCAAGGCATCACAAGGTCCCACACCACTCCATTCCACTCTTGCTTTGCCAGAACACCGTCAACACACTTCTTCTAGCCGTACGCGTTGACTTTCGTCTCAGGGTAGCGAGCACCGAGAGAGACGAAGTGGTAGGGGACATTGTGGCTTCGCTTGTTTTGGTAGTGCCAAGGAAACAAAGTCCCCTGTTTCAAAGCATGTTGCCCAAGATGTAGAGGATGAGGATACTAATGCAACGGTGCCAAACACGTATGGGTGCTACTACAAGGTAAAATATAGCGGGGAGGTAGACTTCGGTACATCACAGGGCAGGGCATTTTGATGCCATCTTCAGATTCTTATACATTCGACGTATAAGAATTGTTTTGTCAAGTTTAGAGACCAACTGCCTGATCATGTATGCTACATTGAGGACGTGCTACATGCTAGATTTCCAAATGCCCCGGATCAGTGTTTTTCACAACAATGGTTGGAGGGTTACATAAAAACATTTTTGAAAAACAAGCACTCGAGTGTATGACGTGCAGTAGCCAACAGGGTTAGAGATCCAAACAGTAGCTATTGTGGTGACAACTTGACATATGCAGAGTGGGAATGGGAAATGCAAGAAAAGAGTGATTAGAATGCAACAGACTCATCCTATAGGCAACAACACGAAGCTTGCACCAGAAAAACTCCCATACACTATGGCTCATGAGGCAAAGAAGTGTGGAAGGACAAATATGTAAGGTTGATTAAGTTACAACCTAAATAAATGGTTATAAAGATTACAACTGATAATTTGTTATTGTTATTGCTAACTTAGGAGCATATCACACGTACTCAACCAACCAGAGAGATGGTCAAGTATTGAGAGCGGCATACATAATTTGATACTTGAGGATGGTAATTCAAGAAAAACCACATCTCTCACTATCAATTTGACACAACGGCTGGATCACTAGAAGCGGTAAGTATACCAATTGTTTTGAGTTGTTGATAATTGTTTAATTTGGTTTGGGTTTATGTAGAGTCAAAGTGATCAAATGTACGTGCCTCTGGACGACGAGACAAGAACAAGGAGGATTAGAGTGGAAAATTATATGTCCAAACTTTCGTAAAGTCCTAATGTAGCACAATGTATATACAACTATTTTTATTTTATTTGTAACTTTTTCCAAAAGTTTGTCTTCTGCACATTAAATTGTCAAGGTAAAGTCAATTCAATTTCAACTCTTTGTTTCTTTTGTGTACTCTTTCAAAAAAAAATTGACGTTTCACTGTTTTATGCTTTGGGCCACCCAGAATGAGCACCTTTATTTTTGAATAGGCATTTAGTGGTAATTAACACACTAATACAAGCGGCAATAGATGCGGTAATAAATGTAGGTATATTTCCACAACTATTATCGAGACTATTGCTTTCAAACCACAACCGCGATATGAGTCGCGGCTATTGCCGCGTATGCAATATTTTATCTTTCCGTTTTCCTTTGTTCTTTTGCGGCAATGCTAGCGGTTATAAACTACTCGTCTTATAGTGATTTCCATGTCCTGTTTTAAAGGATGTTAACCACAAAATCGCACAACGCTGAGTCAAAAGCTTTTGCAAAGTCAAGCTACAACATAACCACTTTTTGATTTTGTTTTTTGACAAGCTTATATGCCTAGCATGTTAGGAAGAATTATATCAATGCAAGTATGGACATGCCTCCTATAAAGCCAGACTCAGCTTCATACAGATGACCCTTAAGAAAGTGAGAAATTCTAATAGCTACCACTTTCTCAAGAAGTGTAAAGTGTGACCTTTGTCCTAAAATGTGAGTCAAGGAGAGAAGAGTGGAATAATCCCACATGCTGTGGAGAAAGGCTATAGAGCTACATAAAGCTCATTTCATTAATGAATAAACACAACTCTATTTGCACTACATGCTTGTGTATGGTGAGCTTGTGCTAAGCTAAGTCAGTACTCAAGATTGCATTTATGAGTCCAAGCCAATTCTATCCTGGAACCTAATTCACTTGACTCATAATCTTGCTTACACACACACACTCACACATTGACACTATGTTTCTGTTTCATCCATCCTAGCTAGCATGATCCCATTCCTAACATTTCGTATCAGAGCTCGGGTATGCTAGCTGGGCTTGCTATTATGAAATTACATGTTTGTTTGTACAATTAGCATTCATTGATCATCATTAGCTAGAGCCATTAGGTTTGCTCTTTTATTGCATATCGCATGCCTAGTTAGTATTGCATTGACTAGCATAAGCATGTTCTTGAGCCACTACTCACACGCTAATTGGAAGCTTAATTAGCATTGGAATTCATTAATTCACCATTACTCTGTGCATTTGGTTTAGATTTTGCATGATTATAATTCCCTAAATAACTCTTCGTGCAAGCTCTTCCTTGAAGTGTGACTACTGTGTGTGCAAAGCCATTATCGAGAGCAATCCGTTGAGCCCCTAACCTCTTCATTGGCACAACAATTAGCCCACGTAATTTAATTTCCTATTTTAGAGTGTATGTGAATCTTTTGTGTGTGTTATCACACTGCAAATTTTTTAAACACTCTGTCTGTGTGGCTTGAACTTTGAATGCCCACCAATCTTAAGTCCCGCAAGCTTCCAAACCATGATGAGAATTCCTATCTTTTAATAAGTTAGCCAACCTCTTTGGTCCACATCCCTAAGGATGGCACCCGCATGACCAGACTGTAGGAGGTGGTAAACTAATTTGCATGCGAATCTCTGGTCCAAACGATCCTAGTCCCGATCGGCCACGATCAGCACCTTATTGAACCCTCCCAACCGGCGGATCTCCCCTTGTGTCCGTAAAGGGGCGCGAACTCCAACGGCCGGTCGCCTGCTCCTTAACACCAGCGAACAGTCACTGTGCGATTCCTTGATCTGCTCAGATTGGATGCCCTACTTCCCGTGCTTGCTCGACAAGCTCCCCTGCTGCCCCCCGCGGCTGCCCCCGCCTGCCTTGACCTGCCCGCATGCCTTGTGTAGTGCACTTTCCCACCATGCAATCAACTATGACCCACTCATATTAACAACTTAACAACTTTGCAAGTACAAGTGCTCACAATAAGATGCACCCGCACCACTACAAACCTCAATAGCCTCAATTGATCCCACCAAGACACAACAAATTCAAAGCCATGGATCTCCAAATTTTGACAAGAATTACAAGTTGGGATTCTAGCAGCCAAAGAAACCAACTTTTCTTTGTAAAGAGTGGCTTCAACCTCGTGAAGAGGACCTTCATAAAGAAATAGAACTCTCTCTCTCTCTCTCTCTCTCTCTCTCTCTCTCTCTCTCTCTCTCTCTCTCCCCCTAAAATTAAACCCTAAAAGCATTGCAACCAAGCACGACAACTTGCCAATAAAATTTTTCAAGGGTTATTTGTGCTCGTGTAAAGAGGTAGACATTGGCTAGGAGAGTCTCCTAAGCTAAGACCCCTCTGTTAGAACAAATGGGGGACAAGGGAATATAAAAATTCAACGGGGAAGGTTTTCATACTGAGGCGGTCCGGGGCAGGCAACAAGAAGAGCGGCCTCTAAACACCCTTCCAGGCTCCCGTGCTGCTCAATTGGGGCTGGGGCAAGCACAATCAGAGACAACAAAAACCCACAACCCAAAACCAAACAAGAAAAGGGGCACCACCTAGTTGTAGATGCAAACTAGGACGCACGTGATATCTCCTTGTACTCAAACGCACAAAGAGAGGGGAATGCAAGATAGCCAGACACACCAAACCCAAACATTCACCACGCCAAAGAGAGGTAAAGAGCACAAATCAACTTGAGCAACTCAGTCTTAGCCTTAAAGACTATATTCACACAAAGCTTGATGAGAAATAGAGAGACAACACAAAACTTGACCTTGTTGCCAATACACAAATTGTCTTAGGGTCACGGGAGCCCTCTCACCAAGCACCCTCTTACAATTGAGCTTTTAGGCAAACAATTCAACAAGCCCTCAAACCACCAAGCATGAAATGGCACAACAAACTTCAAGGACAAAATACCTTCAACCACCTGATGAGCCAACTTATCAAGTCAATTTGGAGACAAGAGTCGTAGTTGCAGCATACAATTGCACCCAAAACTATAAATCTTATTTATGCACAAGAGTAGGCTACAAGTGTGGTGAAGAGTATGGCATACACTCCACTCCTCTAGATGGCATAACTAACTTCAAGCTTCTCCATGCACCTATGTGTAATGATGGAATAGAGCACTCACGATGCACACACTCTACACAACTAGGCTTGAAGAGTGGTGTGTTATGTGTTCAGAATGGTGTGGTGTAGTGTGATCATTTGTTGATTTACAAGGGAGAGTAGGGCTCTATTTATAGGTTTTAGAAGCCCCGATTTGGATTAGGCCTAATCAAGTTTATTTGTAGGAATAAAAGATTATGCATATTTTTAATTTTTTTTAATGAGGGTGGGTCTCTCTTGTCCTTTGAGTCACATGGATGTGGGCTCAAGGGAAGAGAATTTTTGAGGATGAAAGGATAGAGGATTGAGTGAATAATTTGGGAGTGCCTACTCTAGTAGAAGGTGCATTTTACAATAAGATTAGTGGTTAGTAGTTAGTAATTATCACAAAAAAATATTTACAAAATCATTCACCAAATGGTGAGATATATGATGATAAAAGTTAGAGAAGGGATGAGCTTGTAAAGAGAGGTTGAAGCTTTGGAGAAGTTGACATTCACCTCTTTACAGCACCGGAAGAAGAAGCGGTCAGCATGGCGAAGCAGCGCGTGTCGATGAAGCTATGTTATTTCAAACCTTGGAAATTCATGATAAAAGCCTTCATTTGCAGAGGTTATCCTTGGATTTTTGCTGATTTTTTGAAGTTCTTTACAAAGCTGAAGAGAGTATGGTAATATGGACATATATGTAGAGAGAAAGGGGGACACATAGGGTGTAGAAATGGAGGATGAAGGCTATGGAGGTGTGAGAGATGTGGCAATGGTGAAGAGGGTGAATTAGGACATGGGAGTTGCAGGTTTGGGAGTGGCAAGGAGAGGGAGGAGTATGTGTGAAAGAGGAAAATGATAAAGTGGAAGAGGGAGTGTGGCTCCATAGCATGGGCAAACTGGGGCCCACCAATAAAATCATAGCTCACAGCTCGTAGCTCAAAAAAATACGAAACAATTTGAGGTGAAATTTCAGCTCACGAGATACAACTTTTGTTTGTATCACCTTTCCAAATTCGGGGAGCATGTGATCTTTAAAAATTCAGCAAAACCGACTGTTTTTTCACTGCACAAGGTCCTTGTGAGGTCCTTCTTTGGATGATTCTTTTGAATACCTCCAAGAGTGAGCTCCCCATGGTGCATGCATGCATGCCACATGTCCTTGACCTTATTTGGTAGGTCTATAATTGAAGATATTGTTGAGATCATGATATAAGTGAATAGTACAACTAAGAAAATCAAATATTTAGGGGTCTAAAAAAATATGTACATGTCAAATATAAATAATATAGGTGGAAAAATATAAATGGGTCAAAATAAATCTCTCTCATTATAAGTCTACCATAAAAGGATGAATATTTTTTGTGGTCTAATTTATGAGAGTAATAGAGAATAGATGCAGAAAGGAAAAATTCACAAGAGTGAAAAAATATACACATAAATAAAACTAGTTTTTTTGGGATTTTGGTGGGATGGAGTTACACCAAAAATAAGAGAAGCTTGCATGAAATTATTTTTATATGGAATAAAGAGTATGCAAAATGGTAAGAAAAAATATGGTAATGGTGAGTCAATGTACATAGCATAAATAACACACACCTAAGTTTAAATATTTAAATAAATACCAAAATATTTATAAAAAATCCTTTTATTTAGGCCCTATATACAATGAAATATTTACACACAAATGGGTCATAATATACCTATATTTTTTTATTTTTTATTTTTTTGGCTCAACTAGCCCAGTGACTAGCTAATTGAGGGTTTTTAAGAAGATATGGGAAAAGTCCCCTAACTCACACACGCCTATGTACAGTGAAATGGTAGGGATAACCAAAATGTTTGAGTGATTTGATAGGGTGAGGTAGCTTACTATGGCAATTATGGAAAGCCGAAAAACGGCTATCATTTGCCCCCCCTTAGATAATGGTACATTCATGTACCATTTATCCGACCATACAACATGTAGATTGTGTAACGTCTGTCTTTGTCTGCTCTCATCTTTGAAGAACCTTTGTTGTATGATTAAGAAACCTTGTGTGATATGAAAGGTTCTTAGAGCCAATAGCAGGATGTAATGAAGTGACTGAGTAAACCTCCTCCATTGAGAAAGTTTCCATAAGCACCCCCCAGGATCAAAGATCTTGAAATATCTTTCCCAAAGAGAGATGTATGGTATGGAATCACTTACTGATTTTGGTCAAAGAAACTTGTAGATTTTATTGTTGTCCATCATTGCATATATCACTATGAATGTGATATAAAAGATCAGTTGCTCTTCCTCCTGTGTAAAGTTGATGTATCTGCTACGATCTTCAAGAGCTTGTATGAGCAAATTCCTAAACTGTAGCTCATAAAATTCATTCAACCTGGGTAGACTCATCAAGTCAAAAATTCTATAACCTTCATGATTTAGGAAATCTTGATCCATGCTTCCAACTTCTATTGGAAGATATTGCAAATAGTTAATTACATAAGTAGATAATAGACGAAGGTTTCTATTGCTTCCAACACATTGGAAGAGAATAGATTTTGGTACTGATTGATGAAATATCCACATGTAGCAATCAACAAGTTTTTCATCTATGATGAAGACCAGAACCATCACAATGTGCGACCTCCATATACCAAAGAACCAAATGAAGAAGATTTGGAAACATCCGTTCATCACCAAGTATTCATGTCCTCTTCCACTTAAGAACGTATGGTACCCCCGATGAAAGGTATATGTGAAGAGAGGAGAAGTTGACTTTGAAGAGGTGAAACCCAATGTGAAGATGATTGGGGCTTCAAAAGTTTGGATTTTCTTGCTAAGAGATTGTCCCATGAATGGAGAGCCACCCACTGAAACACCATTGGAGAGAATGATACCCTTCTGATAGTTTCCTTTTATGATTTTATTTTTTACTACTCTCCCATGTTCTTCATCCCCTTCTAAACCCCCCCTTTGACAAGGTTGTAACTCTTCACATTGTACCACCTCAAAGGTTGACGGATTACTGTTGATTTTGTGAAAACTTTGGCTTCTTGCATGATAGGTTCCTCCATGCTTAACATACATGGGTCATACCACTGCTTTTCAACATCCTCAAACACTTCTTGAATATTATCCTCACATGGATTCAATTCACACTCTTCTACTTTGTTTTGGAGTTGGCATTCCATGTACACAATCATCTCTTTATGATCAATGTTGTCTATGATCTCCTCACCTATTTCATCTTCTTCTTCACTCTCTTCTTTTAGACGAGATACACTCTCAGAACATTCCATAAGATCAAGGTTACCTTCAAGGTCTTCATTCTCCATAGAGTCATGTTGCACAAAAGCTTCGTCTGCTCGGACTAGAAATTGATCCTCCGCCAAAAGGTTGGATGTATCCATTATTGAATCATCAATACCATTTGAGATATCTTGTGTCGATTTTTTCATGCTTGTGATAAAGGTGGAAGAAAGAGATTCCCTATTTGAATCTTGGCCACACACTTTAGCACTTGAATAATCAGTTGACATGTAAGTAACTTCGTCAACATTTGTCGGAGTAGAAGGATACAAGTATGGAAAAGAAGAAGACTCCTTGATAGAAACACTTTCATGATGGTTGGTTCTTCCAGCATGATGGAAATAATTTTTGATGTAGAAGTACTTGTGAAACTTCCTTCGGGCAATAGTGACCGCTTCTTCAAAGGTAGAGGGTCCACTACAAGTAACCTTAGTCTTTAGGAAAGGAGACAAACCCGAAATAAATTGCTCCATTTTTACATGATCTGGAAATGTAGAACTAAACCCATATCCTCCCCATTGATGAGAAAACATATCTTCATAAGCATAGTAGTCTTCACCATGTTATTGAAGTCTCCCTAACGAAGCCCATGCTTTCTATGTTGTTGGAAATTTAGAGAATCGGGTCTTCAAAGCTTTGGAAATCTGGGTATATCCATATTCAATCTGAGAAGACATACTCCAAAACCATTGCTCAGCGTTGCCTCTAAGGCATAGCAGTAGAAAATCCCCTTTTTCAATGTCATCCCTTTTACCAAGGATACGACAAACCATTCTAAAATCAGCAAGAAAATCATCAACATCTTCTTCAAGATTTCCGAAGAAGATTGCGATATCATCAAAGATATAGCGTGTCATAGTCTCTCAATGCTAGAACCACACAAAGATTAGTTCCAAACAATCATTTCCTCTTATGACATCAACTAACTACACAAAGGTTTGAAAGGTCTTTCAACATGAATTCTAGATTCTTATGTGAAAATTTTTTTTTCCTTTCTCATGTTATGCTAATCCAAACCATATTCTAGATCAATTTTTGTTGCATTGAAATTAAACTCGGTCATACAAGTTTTCATGATTCATATAATCTTCTTCATTATGCTAAAATTCAAGCATTCATGCAATACAACAAAAATAAGCACAAATTCACTCCTCAGTGGGGGCACCAATTTGAGACGGTCCAGGGCGGGCAACAAGAAGATCGGCCTCTAAAAACCCTTCGAGGCTCCCGTGCTGCTCAATTGGGGCTAAGGCAAGCACAATCAGAGACAACAACAATCCACAACCCAAAACCAAAGAAGAAAAGGGGCACCACCTAGTTGTAGATACGAACTAGGACGCACGTGATATCTCCTTGTACTCAAATGCACAAAGAGAGGGGAATGCAAGATAGCCAGACACACCAAACACAAACATTCACCATGCCAGAGAGAGGTAAAGAGCACAAATCAACTTGAGCAACTCAGTCTTAGCCTTAAAGACTAGATGCACACAAAGCTTGATGAGAAATAGAGAGACAACACAAAACTTGACCTTGTTTCCAATACACAAATTGTCTTAGGGTCACGGGAGCCCTCTCACCGAGCACCCTCTTACAATTGAGCTTTTAGGCAAACAATTCAACAAGCCCTCAAACCACCAAGCATGAAATGGCACAACAAACTTCAAGGACAAAATACCTTCAACCACCTGATGAGCCAACTTATCAAGTCAATTTGGAGACAAGAGTCGTAGTTGCAGCATACAATTGCACCCAAAACTATAAATCTTATTTATGCACAAGAGTAGGCTACAAGTGTGGTGAAGAGTATGGCATACACTCCACTCCTCTAGATGGGATAACTAACTTCAAGCTTCTCCATGCACCTATGTGTAATGATGGAATAGAGCACTTACGATGCACACACTCTACACAACTAGGCTTAAAGAGTGTTCAGAATGGTGTGGTGTAGTGTGATCATTTGTTGATTTACAAGGGAGAGTAGGGCTCTATTTATAGGTTTTAAAAGCCCCGATTTGGATTAGGCCTAATCAAGTTTATTTGAAGGAATAAAAGATTATACATATTTTTAATTTTTTTTAATGAGGGTGGGTCTCTCTTGTCCTTTGAGTCACATGGATGTGGACTCAAGGGAAGAGAATTTTTGAGGATGAAAGGAGAGGATTGAGTGAATAATTTGGGAGTGCCTACTCTAGTAGAGGGTGCATTTTACAATAAGATTGGTGGTTAGTAGTTAGTAATTATCACAAAAAAATATTTACAAAATCATTCACCAAATGGTGAGATATATGATGAGAAAAGCTAGAAAAGGGATGAGCTTGTAAAGAGAGGTTGAAGCTTTAGAGAAGTTGACATTCACCTCTTTACAGCACCGGAAGAAGAAGCAGTCAGCATGGCGAAGCAACGCGTGTCGATGAAGCTATGTTATTTCAAACCTTGGAAAATTCATGATAAAAGCCTTCATTTGCAGAGGTTATCCTTGGATTTTTGCTGATTTTTTGAAGTTCTTTACAAAGCTGAAGATAGAAAGGAGGACACATAGGGTATAGAAATGGAGGATGAAGGCTATGGAGGTGTGAGAGATGTGGCAATGGTGAAGAGGGTGAATTAGGACATGGGAGTTGCAGGTTTCGGAGTGGGAAGGAGAGGGAGGAGTGTGTGTGAAAGAGGAAAATGATAAAGTGGAAGAGGGAGTGTGGCTGCATAGGATGGGCAAACTGGGGTCCACCAATAAAATCATAGCTCACAGCTCGTAGCTCAAAAAAATAATGAAAACATTTTAGGTGAAAGTTCAGCTCACGAGCTACAACTTTTGTTTGTATCACCTTTCCAAATTCGGGGAGCATGTGATCTTTAAAAATTCAGCAAAACCGACTATTTTTTCACTACACAAGGTCCTTGTGAGGTCCTTCTTTGGATGATTCTTTTGAATACCTCCAAGAGTGAGCTCCCCATGGTGCATGCATGCATGTCACATAATCTTGACTTTATTTGGTAGGTCTATAATTGAAGATATTGTTGAGATCATGATATAAGTGAATAGTACAACTAAGAAAATCAAATATTTAGGGGTCTAAAAAAATATGTACATGTCAAATATAAATAATATAGGTGGAAAAATATAAATGGGTCAAAATAAATCTCTCTCATTATAAGTCTACCATAAAAAGATGAATATTTTTTGTGGTCTAATTTATGAGAGTAATAGAGAATAGATGTAGGAAGGAAAAAATCACAATAGTGAAAAAATATACACATAAATAAAACTAGTTTTTTTGGGATTTTGTTGGGATGGAGTTACACCAAAAATAAGAGAAGCTTGCATGAAATTATTTTTATATGGAATAAAGAGTATGCAAAATGGTAAGAAAAAATATGATAATGGTGAGTCAATGTACATAGCATAAATAACACATACCTAAGTATAAATATTTAAATAAATACCAAAATAATTATGAAAATCCTTTTATTTAGGCCCTATATACAATGAAATATTTACACACAAAATGGCCATAATATACTTATATTTTTTTATTTTTTTGGCTCAACTAGCCCAGTGACTAGCTAATTGAGGGTTTTTAAGAAGATATGGGAAAAGTCCCCTAACTCACACACGCCTATGTACAGTGAAATGGTAGGGATAACCAAAATGTTTGAGTGATTTGATAGGGTGAGGTAGCTTACTATGGCAATTATGGAAAGCCAAAAAACGGCTATCAATACCTAGAAAACAAAGTTAAGAGGTTACCTACTGAAAAAATGTTTATGGTCTGCCATCAACACTGCCTTGGAGCAACAAACTAAAGCCGATGAAGAGCATTCGGAGGGCAACTACACTCATAGCTAGTGCATAGAGTTTGGCCAAAGATGAACAAGCGTTAGGAGTCATCATCACCTCCTTTCACGATAACTATGTGCATTTCATAAATGAATGTAAGCATGCACATGATGCCTGACATATCCTAGAAAGAAAATTTGGATCCATGGCCAAAAGAAGTAAAGTTAGTCTCAAAAGAGAGCTTTACAAAACCATTATGACTGAAGGGGAGGACATTGCTAGCCTAGTGAATAGGCTGAATATCATTATCATCATGCAGCTCACTTACATCCAAGTGGAAGTACTAGGAGACGACAAAGTGGCCATAGTATTGAGTGCACTTCCACCTTCTTATGACCACTTAGTCACATTTCTTGAAGAAAAATAACCGTCTCCACATTTCCAAGATGTCATTAACGCAATCCAAGTAGAAGAAACAAATCAAAAAGGTTCATTAACCTCATCAGGAGGGGTTTTTATCTTCAAGGAGAAGATATTCGCCATCGACATCTTCAACCTAAAGAAAATGTTATGAATGTGGGGAGAATGGGACGCGTAGTTAAAGACTGCTACACAAACAAACCTTGCAACAAATATGGTAAGAGGGGATACCCTCCTTCTGGATGCTAGTCAAATGGAGGTAGTAGCAGTCAAGACACTAGCAGTAATAGAAGCAACAAAAGAAGCCACGAAGGGAAGAGACCTATCAAAGGATCATCTCACATGGTAGAAGACAAAGAAGATAAAGGCAAGAACAACCGTGGTTTTTATCAAGACCCATTTTGAAGGTGAAGCCTCTCTACTTGTTTTATTTTCCTATGTGGATTTTATGATCCTATGTGGATATTATCATCCTCTATGGATTTTGTCAGCCTGTGTGGATATTACCATCTTGTGTGGATACTGACTTCTCATCCTGTGTGGATATTGCATCTTCAGTACTTTGTCATAGTCCAAACCTCAAAGGGAGGATTGTAAAGTGTGAGCTTTGTCCTAAATTGTGAGTCAAGGAGAGAAGAGTGAAATTATCCCACATGTTGTAGAGCAAGGTTGTAGATCTACTTAAAGCTCATTTCATAATAAACACAACTCTATTCTGCACTACACACTTGTCTATGATGAGCTTATGCTAAGCTAAGTCAGTACTCAAGATTGTGTTTATGAGTCCAAGCCAATTCTATCTTGGAACCTATTTCACTTGAGTGATAATCTTGCTTACACACACACTCACACATTGACACTATGTTTCTCTTTCATCCACCCTAGCTAGCATGATCCCATTCCTAACAAGAAGTTTATATAGGATAACCATCATGGTGATAGTTCTAAAAAAAAGATGCAGGACAAGTTTTTTTAGGTAGCAACTTGATCATTTCCTGTTTCACAATTACGGCTCCATACTTTGGATATTCCAAATAAAGTTAATGACTACAAGACTAGAGGACCCAATAGATGCCAGTAAGCTAGCAAAAATTCCTTAGTGAGCCTACAAAATCCTCGTGATTTATCGTTACCTAGGTTTTTGAGAGCCCACAAAAATTCCTTAACATAAAATTGGCCTTCAAGTCTATTAGGATTGCATGCCTCAATACATGGATCCATAGCTGAAAGCATTAACTCAACAGCTTGTTGCCTTTCTAGAGATTCATCAACCTCTTTACTTAGAATTTCCTCATGGTATAATTTTCATTTCTTCAAGACGTCCTTTGGGGAGGAAATATCTTGGCCACTTGGCTTCACCACTCTATTTATAATGTGTCTAGCATGTTTAGCCTTTAGTTTATTGAAAAATAACTTAGACGAGCAGTGAAAATCCTTTAACTTATGCTGGCTACATACAAATTTGGCTCTAGAAGCATTCTCCTGATCAAATCTCCTTAGCAGGATTCTTAAGATTCTCAATATCATCATTGATACATCTTAATACATTACCCTTTCAACACTAATACCTGTAATTGGACACTCAAGTGTCCTGTTTTCCTACCAAGTTTTGGTAATTTATTTGTCCATCTAGAAAGACGTTTTCTACACCTTGCTTCTACCATAGGTTGGCTATGAGGGAAAGAAAACACTAGATTTTTCTCCATGTCAAAATACAAGCCCTATAAATATAATTTTTATAATTTCTAAGGCATAAATTTTAGTACATTTTCAAGATGTTTTACCAAAAAAAATCATAAAGTCCTTATATGTTTGTAAAAGCCAATTTATAGTACTAAGTGCTAAAAAACTATGGAATATCCTTCAAATACTATTTTCCAAGTCACATGCAAGTTATAGACATAATTTCATACTTGAGCAAGCATTAATTAAGAGCATACTTTTGGTCTTCCAAAGGTTTAACTACTATTTTAGTGCAATTTAACAACTACAAATGACTTTAAATGTTGAAACCAACAAACTACATGTTTTTTTGGCTCTCTAACTTAGCTAAATCTCGTTGCTTGAACTCTACCGTGAATTTCTTATTGTGAAAAAACTCTTCAAAATCTTGAGTCCTCCACAATAACATTGAAACCAAGGTTTTAGGTGCCCTGATTGTGTTCATACCACATATTTCAATACATTTAGTCGATCTACGAGGAAAGTTTGATATCATTTGAGGTTCTGAATGCTTATGTCTCAATAATTAAAATATCAAAGTTTTCTCTTACACAATTTTGAATCTATGAAATGTGTTGGGGGAGCAAATCACACCACCAAGAAAAATTGCATTCGCCAGAGCCTAGATCAACATAATGTCAATTGAGGATAGAGATGATACGATATGCGCACAAAGGCAATCTCTTTAGCTTTTGTGGTTGAGACCATCCCACGTATACAACACTTTGGAGACTGACTAAACCACAATCAGGTTACACCATCCCCTCACTAGGTTACACCTGTCCGAAAGCCTCTACACTCAAAACCCTCACTCTAGACCCATCTCCGAAAAACCCGTATGAAGACAGAGCTGGATTTCGGAAGTTCCCAAAACTCAGATCTATAAGTACTTATGCGTAGCTTATGTTGCAACGATTCTAATGACTACTTGCAAGAAAAAATAGACATCACTTGATATACTTACATCCGCAAACAGCTCGTTGATGCAGGAGCACGTTGGCTCTGTTCCATGAGGATGTTTGGCATTCTCACGTAGCTCTTGCCAAGCCTAGAACGATGGTGTTGTCGGATCTCCAGTGTGGTGAACAAGTGGGGAGTTGTGTTAGGAAGAAGGTCACACACTCTCTCTCTCTCACACACAATCCATGGTAGCTTAAAACTTAGATTATGATAAAGTTCTCTTTACAAAATGACCTAGCTACCTTATACACTAAGGCTACCATAGGTTAACCCTAAAATAGAGTTCAAGGGGTAAAATGTCTTTGTATGTACAATCTGGAAGTGCCATTGCACCCCGGATTTTGCAACTAGAGGAGTAACTACTCATTACAAATGATGCTTTTAACCATAATTTGTAGCATTTTATAACTCTCAAAAAATAAGGCTTTACTGAGTTATGGCCTATTGTTGACCCACGGGACAACATTTCCCCCCTCTGAATTCATGTCATTCCTGACATGACCTAGTTTTCAATGTCGGTGCAGTCTTTGTTGTTGTTTTGCTGTCTTGTGCTCCACTACTTGTACTTTTATCAAACCACAGCAAGAACTATGATCCATGAAAATTATTATTGATGACGAACTTTAGATCCTTCACATCCATGTCCCGAGCTGTAACATCTGTTGTTGTCATTATAGGGCTATTGCTAGATCTAAATTCAAAAATATCCCAGTCTTATTTAGCTTGACTATTATCATCCTGGATAGATAAAGATCCATCCATCACTCGCTCCAGTAAATCTTCAACTTCTGTCGGCAAAGTTGCACTCCAATACAAAGTTTGTCTCTCAGGTCAAATTTGGGAGATAATTTTTTTATTTGAGGTTCAGAACCTATGCCCTGCATTCAATTTTCTTTATCAAGGACAGGATACGTAGCCCTGCAAAGGATAGTTTGTCTACCATTTTTGTTTTCACTTCTTCATTGGTGACTCCTTTGTTCCTGCATCAATGTGTGTATATGTCGCACGTGTCAAGCAAGGGACTTGTCCTACACTCAGGGCAAGCCACAAATGGCTGCAAGCACACAACCAAATTAATCTAGCAAGGGTGTGTCACTCACCGCCCTACACTCACCTTCGTGGAGGATTCCTCACCGCAAATAAGACGGAGCTATCGTCGTGCCTCACTCAACCGCCTTGCCGCTGCCAGATCAGTGATGAGACTCTGGTCCTTAGATCGGTAGAGAGCCCTCTCATCAATTTATGTCAAATATGAAGTCCTTGGCCAAACAAAATATTGTCAAAGTGATCAAGTGTCCTTTCCTTAGATAAAAGCTAGTTTTCCCCTCATAGATCTAAGCTAGATTGATGGAGGAAAATTGGTCTCGAACACACACACACACACACACACACACACACACACTCATACATACACACAAGGAGATGAATAAGAAGAAGGAGATGGAGCAAGAGCACTCTTCAACTGCAATGAGAAAATGAGTGATTTCTCAGTTTAGGTGCCTTCTATATGAGCTCGTCCATTCACACTTGGGCGCCCATGGTTAGCCAATTAACCCTTGAATGTTCCAATTAGAGTGCACCTCTCATCCGCGATCACTCTCACCCTTTTCCTATTGGACGGACAAACCCGACCCATGACTACTAGAAGTGGACGCCGGTGGTTAACATGCCCCCCTTCCTTATATAGATTTTGCCCTTAGAATATAACAGTGCAGCATCGAGATCCACAATAGGAGTACCTGTAGTAGCAGAAGGAAAACAAAATTATGAAAGCTCAAAGGCAGCATGTGTAGGCCTATAATAAGTCATATGCATACATGATATTCTAGGAAATACAAAAAAAAATCATGAATTGTAACATTGCCAACTAGAACAAGCGTAGTACATGAATGAAATGCAATTGAGTTAAGGTCTATTAGGTTGACTATAAAAGAAGTACACAAGAGCTAGGGCTAAAGTAAGTACTAGATTGACCAAAGTTAATTAGAAAATGTCAACTAAAGAGTAGTTAGCCCTAGGAATGCTTGGCGGGATCTAAATACTAGTAATCGTGTCACTTATACCACTTAAGTGTGTTCAACATAGACTACAAGAGTTTGTGCTATTTGCTCTGTCTTTTTTTTCATTTTTCATTTTTCTTTTGTTGTCATAGTTTCTATAAGTAGCTTGGGGACTCGAGGTCTCAAATACTAGATTAACACATGGACTTCCACGACACCTCACACTTAAGTGGAATAAGCTAGAGAGAACTATATCCTCATAGCCTAAAACATTGCTAAAGTTACTACAATTAATAGACTATTTAGGAATTAAAGTCAACAATTAAGTGGCTCAGTTTAGCCTAAGGTCCTGATACCTACTTAAAGCCAACTAATAAACCAAACTCAAAGAGAAGAACAAGATACTAGAAGTTTAAAAAAATTATAGCATCTAAATTGGCAATGTCACAACTTCATAAATTTTATGCATTGCTAGAAATTAAAATGACAAGATACAAACATGTAGATGTGGAAAGCATAGCTAAAAAGAAGTAGTACATCTGATATAATGGAGAACATCCATTGTAACATATAAAAATCCATTGTCATTGTCTCTCGAAGGCATCCTTATGTAGTCACAAACTTCACAATAGTCACCACCAAACATCCACCTTCCAGAGGAACATCAGTGATTAAAAATAACTTTGGTAATCACTAAAATCTAAAATAGAAACACTCCTATCATGCTAGTCCTACCTACCCTCCATCAATCGAGTGATGAGGATCAAAGTAAGTGGAGGTTGGAGAGCTTGGTCACTAGCTCTAAGGCTAAACTGGCATCCTTATCATCAAGGTAGGTGTAATTCTCTTCAGTAAGGCCATGTGTCTCATCTGTCCAATCACCATTATCGTCCTCGTCCTCTTCCGTGCAGAATAGTATTAGGAATGTCACGAGGCGTGCATACTCAGCCTAGGAAAAAGGGCAAACTTGGGCAATTGGGAGAACTTCCCAGATAGAATAGGGATCCGTCGTAGTCGAGAGGTGGACCAGCCACTTTAACTCCTCAACATTTCTCTCACAAGTGAGTGTTTCAACCGAATCTTATTCAGAGAAAATATGAGGATAACATAAGTGCATTACTTGGGACAAGTAAAAAGAATACTCTTAAGAATCAACCATATCTCTAAACACAAATAGAGGATGGTTAGGTGTTTGATGACATAGGTTTTTGTTTCAGTGTACGTGACGTGACATGTGTAGGTCTAGGTCAATGATTTTGACTAGTGTTGTGCACTCTCGTTTGCTAATTTCTCTTGTTGTTTACTTTTTTTTTAAAAAACTAGGGTGGTTAGTTACTATATATCTATATATATAAAATCCCTAAAATCAGAAAGCTCAAGGATCAGGGAAATAAGGGTAAGAGGGAAATAATTCAATAGTATGACGTGAATGAAGACTCCCCTCTTCCTTGGGTAAATCATACTTTAGAAGGATGTCATCACCTTTTGGAACCTGTTATTCCAATTGGTAATAGGTGAGGATTTTAGCCAATAGTTCTCTATTACCTTGGGTGCTTCATCGAGTTGCAAGGGTGGTAAAGTAATCTCCCATGAACGAACTTGAAGTAGTGCATCAGGAAATAATTGAACAATGGGAGGTGTCAAATCCTTTGTAGCTTCATGGAGGTTGCCTATGGTAGGTGGAGGTTGTGTAGAAGCTTTTACCTCTATGGATGCATTACATGAGGATCTAGAAGCTTCATGGAACTCCTTCTTTCCTCATCTAAGCCCTATAGATTGGTTTTGCCTTGGAACCCAAACTAGCTCTAGAATAGGTGTGTAGCATTCTATGATCTTTCCCTTCCCACGGTCTTCCATCGGCTTTGGAATCACAAGGTTTGAATCACATGGTTTTGTAATGTGGATAGGGAAGGACACGATTTACGTTTAGATACCCAAATTCAATAATTTCCATCATAGTAGCTTTGGGCTTCTAATAATTATTTGGAAATCCAACATGATTTGGTTTTCACCTTCTTAGCATGAGTGGACGCCTTCCTTCAAGGTTTCCGTTGCAAATTAACTTGAACCATCGGGGGGTCCGATAACGATACCTTGGGTACCCATTGAGATGTACCCTTGGTTAGATCACGTGAAGCCTTTGATGTAGCACCATCTGTCGTAGCCATGGAAGTTGAAGCTTTAGAGTTTTGTGCTACTGGCAGGGATGTTGTGATTTTTTGGATTTGGCAATACTTTGTTGTTTTTTGTGCTATAAAGAGGTGAGATTTCAGGTGTTATTCCTTGAGCCATAGGGCCATGAGTTGGTTTCTGCATTGTGATACTCCCGGTCTCCCAATCAATATCACATTTGACTACAGACATCCATTTGCACCCTAGGTTTATATTACCATTCATAGTACTAGCAGTCATGACCAAAAAGCTTTGAACCACGGTTCCTTTGTCATAAATAACAGAGTGTGTAGGATTTCAAAAGCATTGGTCTTCTTCTTATTGACACCCTTCACTTTGATGGTGCTTGTGGATAGGGGTGATTTTCCTAGCTGACACCAAACTCCAAAAGATAACAAAGTATGTTGAGCTCATGTATCCAATAATGCGTCACATAGTACTCTCTCATAGAGGCTGTTTAGTTCAGTTGGATATCATAGAGGTGGCTCAAATTCCAATGAATCATCATCAGTGTCTTCAAAAAACACTTCCGTGATTCCCATATTAGCCTCTCATTGGCGTATAAGACGTTGTTGTCTTTCCCGAGCCTCAACTCTTTCTTGGATCTTTTTAAGGTCTACGTGTTCTTTGGCTACTGTCTTTTGATGGATGGCTTGTAACTCTTCCTGGCTTAGAAGATCATAGTACCTTTTGAATTTACTCCCATTGAGGAATCCAATGGTTTCAACTCCATCTAGAGTCTTCACAGAAATGGTACCTTGCAGGGTAGTTTCACACACTCGTTATGGTCCTTTCCCCGCATAATTTCCTTTTTTCTTTTTGTTACGCACTCTATACATAAGGACTTTATCACCAATAGTGATATCTTTGTTCACTAAACAATGGTCAAACCATTTCTTCCTTCTATATTTCTCCACAAGTGCATTTTGCACAGCCAATTGTCTTTGTTCGTCTAACCTCTCAAGGACGCATAAGCGCTCGACTAAAAGGTTACCATCCCAACCTTCTTGTGAAGCTATGCACAGACTAGGAATTACAAATTCCCATGGCATAACTACTTCTTGGCCATATGCCATTTTGAATGGTGTACAATTAATAGCCACTTTATAAGAAGTATGATAAGCCCATAGAGCTGAAGTTAGCTTCAAATCCCAATCTGTGCAATGAGCTTCGACCGTTTTAGTCAGGATACAGATTATGGTCTTGTTGGTACTCTAGCTTGGCCATTTTCTTGTGGATAAGAAGGTGTGGACTTACGATGAGTTATCATGAAGTTGGTAGTGATATCTTTTATCACTCCATTTATAAAATGAGTGCCATTTTCTCTCACAATATCAAAGGGACAACCATATCTTGTAATAATTTTCTCAAAGAGAAACTTGGCAGTTGACTTTGCATTAGCCTTAGCTATTGTCGTGGCTTTCACCCAGTTTGTCACGTACTTAGTGGAAACAATAATATATCGAGATTGAGTGCTACTAGCTGCCGGACTAATGGGGCCTACAAAGTCCAAACCCCATTTTTCAAATGTTTTGAGTCACTTTAACGGGATGTAATGGAATCCTGCCCTTTTGTTGCGTGATCTTGTAATGTTAGCATTCATTACATCCTTTTGCAAAAAGTGATGCATCCTTGAATAAGGTAGGCCGCCAATAGACTGGTTGCAACATCTTTCTAGCAGTTAGCTCCCCTGAGAAATGTCTTCCGGCTATACCCATGTGGGATTCTTGGAGTATGTGTAAATACTCATCCTCACGGGCACAATGTCTAAGAATATTGTCCTTCCTTAGCTTGTAGAGAGTTCTTGCAATGAGAGAATAAGGTTCGCATTCTTTTAACAGTTTTTGAGCTATGTTCTTATGAAGTTGTTTGGGTGGAAAACCATTAACTAGAAAGTTCACAATCTTCTCACTCCATGCAGGCATGGTATCCACTAGAAATAAGGAAGTATTGGGCAATTCATCATCGACTCTAGTAGGGGCTTCACCATTGGGTATGCAAGACAAATGATCCACCATGACATGTCTTTTACTAGGTCTCACCACAATGATAAAATCAAACTCAAGGAGAATTAACAACTATCGTGTAATTCTTCCTGTGGAACAAGGTTTATTTACTAGATACAACAAGGCTTGATAATCAACATAGAAAACAAACTTGTTGGCCCGAAGGTAGTAGCTAAATTTCTTTATTGTATAAATCATACCTAAACATTCCCTCTCAGTAGTGGTGTAGTTTCTCTCGGCATCATTCAATCGACAACTTGCAAAGCTAATAAGATAGTCCAATTTATATTCTCCAGGTTGAGCTAGAACACACCCAATAGCAAATTTTGATGCATCAATATGCACATGGAAAATTATATTCCAATCGGGGTAGAATGGGTACGCTTGTCAAGGTATTTTTCAATACCTCATAAGCATGGTCACACTCTGTGGTCCCATGGAACTCAATAAGAAGCTTGTACAAAGGATGAGCTATCTTGCAAAGTTTAAAATAAACCATCGGTAATAACCAACATAGTCCATGAACCTTTGAACTCCATTATAGTTTGTAGGTGGCGTCAATTTAGCAATAGATTTAATTTTGCTCTCATCTGTGGAAATCCCATTTTTGGACACTATATGCCCTAAAATGACTCCACGTTTAACCCAAAATTGGCATTTGAAAGGGTTTAAGGAGATGCAATACAATTTGCACTTCTCAAACAATTTTTGTAAGCATAGTAGAAGTTCTTTCCAAGAGGAATAAACACAAAGGTCATATAAAAAATCTTCGCAAAACTCCCTCAAATATTCTCTACAAGTAGTGTTTATTAATCTTTGAAAGGTAGCAGGGGCATTGGTTAAGCCAAAATTCATAACACAGAATGTGAACACTCCAAATTCAGTTATAAAAGCCATTTTAGCTTGGTCCTCTAGTGCAATTGTGATTTGATTGTATCCAGAGTACCCATCTAAAAAGATATAAGCTTCCTTTCCTACAACTCTTTCAAGCACATGTTCTGAATATGGCAAGGGGTAATTGTCCCTCCTAGTGGCGACATTGACCTTCTTGAGATCCACATACACTTTGAGTTTTGCATTCTTTTTTGGCAAAATCACTATCAGAGAAACCCATTCTGAGTGCTCAATAGGGTATATGAATCCGCATTTCACAAGCTTTTCAATCTCTTCTTGAACGATCTTTGCATATTAAGGATTCGTTGGGTACGGTCATTGTTGAAATGGTTTAGCCATGCTATTCATGGGGATTGTGTGTTGCACCACGGAAGGTGGAACACCTTTTATATCATGATATGTCCAAGCAAATATATCCTTGAATTCCTTGAGAAGTTATTTAAGTACATACTCCTCAGTCTCTGTCAGATCTTGGGTAATGAAATCATGTTTGGCCTCTTGTCCTGGGTCTGCTTACTCTATCTCCTTAACTATCATTGGTGGACTGTCATAAACTCCATTGCTTCCATTGATAGGTTTTCTTTGAGCCTTTTTATACACAACCTTACGTTCCTTTGTGGCGTAGGATTTGAAATATTGAGGTGCAGGGTATAAGTCTGTGGGGTCCTGTTGTTCTGTGGACTATGATTTATTTCACTTTGGATTCCTTTTGTTGTTGAGCTAGCTCTCAAATTTGTCGTCTCCTTACGATACAACTCAACTTTGGCTTTTGTGTAGCCTCTAGTTGTGCGGTATCAATGGGTTGTGGACTACACCACATAAGGCTTTGAAGGTATTCACCATAGTTAGCTACCAGCTTCCGATGAGCATCACATGCCTCTATATAATTAAGCCATTCTGTGGTAGATTTATTGTCATTTATTCTAGCACACACATTTTCTCGATATCGTCGCCTCTTATATCTCTTACTCTTCTTGTCTAATTTTTACTACGACAGATCTCTAGTGAAGAGTCACTAGATGACTTATGTCTTCTGCTCCCTTGAATAGATTGTCATCTAGGGTACCATTGGGCCCTGAATGGTTTTTCCTCACATTTTCACTAAGATTTAACTCAAATTATTCGTCCTCAGAGTCAATTTATTGATGACTCTGACCCCAGATCGTGTGGGCTATAGTCTTGTGAGACTCTACTAGTTCCAATGCCAGTCAAACCTTCATCTTGTAGGTCATTAGAAGCTATATGCATTGCTTCTAGCATATTTAATGGTACGAATGGTGGCATTTCATCCCCCTCAGGTGTTACCCAGGTTGTCCCACTATTTTTCCAAGTGTATGTGGTTGCTCCTAAGTGGACCCAATCCACATTTTCGGACTCAGTGATCTAGGTAGTACATCCATATAAGGAGAATCTTCCCAGTGAACTATGGTGTTAGATCTATGATCAATTATAAACCTGTTTGAGGATGTGCTCAACCAGTTACAAGATCCATGTTAAGGCTACACCTTGGTGGAGTAGGATTTTGACTTTAAAAGTGACTATGTAATGAACCTTAATATTGGGTGTGTCTTTTGGGATCTTAAGTGTAGGGATGTTTATTTATGTCAAGGGGTGTTTGGCAATAGGCAGTTTTACATTACGATGATGAAGAGGATGTGATGGCGGATTCCTACAGTATCAAGAAAGTGCAGAATGTTTTGTCAACACTGTTGTCTTATTTCTCTTTCTGTATTCTCTTCAATGTAGTATTCTAAATGCATAATGGAAGCAGCAAGTCTTTGCAGAGTATGTTTGCGAGTCTGTACTGAAGTTTATAGTGATGGTGGAATTCTGTGAATGTTCAGAGTGTTTGTTTGTTAGAGTTGAATGATGTTTAAATGGGAGATTTAAGGGCAATAATACATTGGCGATCATCGTGTTGGTGACGTGTGCTCATGGTCGAAGTTACTCTCTTCTATGAGAAGGTGGAGTGCCATGATGAAGTGGAATCGGAAAGGCATCGATAGTTATTATGACAGTTTGGTTTTGAAGAGGTCAAGTGCCATTGGGTAATCAGTTCTGGATAATTTACCACAGCCATCACATTCTTATTTAACAAGGTTGGTTGCGAGGCAGCGGGAGTTGCAGCAACAGGAGGAACAGCGTGAAGCGGGACACGAGAATCATGACGACAGAGGTGTCCAAGTTGACAATTGGGAGGAAGCATCAAAGCCGAGTATGGAGGATATAGAGGAGATTGAGCAATATAGGGGAATTTTCAATGAGGTTGAGGAGAATAGGCCATTAGACCCAGGATATGTTGGAGGTGAAGTGTTCTAGCAATTGTTTCTGAAAAGGAGAAGACTAGAATATAACCCTCTGGGAATTGGTGAAAATATTCCACAGCAACCAATGATATCAGGAGCATCATCATCATCCTCAGCAGGAAAATTATCTCCAAATCCGCAAAGGAATATGGCGGAAGCGGCTAGAGCAGATGTACGCATCAAATTCGGGACCTTCTCAGGGAAATCAAAACAGGCCACTGATTGCCATGTAGCTCAATTTGAGACAAGATGGTAGGCCAGAGGATTTGACGGAGTATATGATGCAGCAGCCAAAATGTGACAATTCCAAGCGACATTGGAGGGGAAATCCATGCAGTGGTTGAGTAGTTTCTATGTGGGACATTTTGTGGATTATGATGCATTGAGAAATTCATTTCTGAATAGATTTCGAAAGGAGAAGACACCAAATGATGTGCTTAATAAAGTGAAGGGCATTAAGCAGAAGAAAATGTTTGTTGAGGATTATACTCAGAGGTTTAATCAGTACCTGAATAGGCTTACTTATGCAGAGAGGCCTACATATGAAATGTTAGCCGGATATTATATGAATGGGTTGCGGAAAGAATTGCGGAATGCAGTTGCAGGTGTTGATGTTGGAACAGGATTGGATAGTTTGTTAGCAACTCCCACAAGGGCAGGGAAGAGGTTTGGAGTTGTTAACCCAGGTTCCTCTAAAAAGAAGTCCAAAAAGAAGGAGAAAAAGGGTAAAAAGAAGAAGAGACCAGCAGATGACAGTAGTGAGGATGAGTCAGATTCCGATTCAGATTTGGATACGGATACAGATACAGATTCAGATTCAGATTCTGGTAGCAATTCATACCCCGATGAGAGTTCAGACTCAGATTCCGATTCAGAGGAGGACAAGAAGAGGAAGCATAAGAAGAAGGGTAAGAAGAAGGCCAAAGGGAAGTCTAAGAGTAGTATAGTGGAAATGATGGTAGAGAAAAAATTGAAAGAGTTGGGTGTCAAGCCGGAGTCATCTACCGAGAAGCTCCATTGTGACATTTGTGGAAAAGATGGACATGTTACACCTAATTGTTGGTATAATCCAAATTTTCGAGGACCAATCCCAGAGAGGATTCAACAAAAGATTCAACCAAATTTGGCACAAGCAAGTGGAGTATTTTTGAATACAGGTGGACAACAGAAGGTATTTAATAATCTGGGATGGCAAAGAAATCAGCAGCCATTCTCGGGGTGGAGACCACCTTTTAATCAGAATCGCCCAATTCGGGGAAATTTCAATCAAGGATTTCGACTAAGGTTTGGAGGATATCATAATTTTAGGCCATGGGGAGGAAATTGGAATCAGCAGCAAAAATGGCAGTAGCCCCACAGGGGTGGCAACACAAAATTGGAATCCACAAGGGTGGAATCCGCAAATAGGGAATGCACAGGTACCATAGTTGCCTGCACCACCAGCACAACAACCAACAACAAGGGAGGTGGCTCAGAGCAATTTAGTTGGTGTTGAGGTTTTTTCGGATCACAAAGCGAATACGGTTTCGATAGATTGTCCTTTAGAATGTAGTCCTTCAAAGGATATGTGGGAAGATTTGGATAGTTTGGCAGTAAAACATTCAAAAGCACGTCTTAACCACCTCTGGATTGGGAGGAGCAAAGAGATGTAAGAGATTAAGCAGTTGAGGAAGTTCAGAAGTTGGGTCCTAATGAGACGATTTCTAAAAAGATGCAAAAGCAGATGCAGAAAGTGGTCAATTCTGAATTACCATCAACGGCATTGTTTGAAGAACTATTAAATACTCCTATGCACTTTACATTGGATCAGTTTCTTTCGTTGGTACCAATTTTCCATAATAGGTTTTATTCTGCAACAAGGATGAAAAAAGTCCCCATGACTTCAAATGCATTGAAGAAATCAATTGGGAGTTATCAAATTAATCCAAATGATGTGGATTTCACTATACCAACTGTGCGGCTCGAGTTTGATGGCCGTGTGTTTCTAGAAGTTATGTTGGATGGTGGATCCGGCGTGAATATTCTATCGGCAACTGAATTTCAGAAGATGACAAATGTGAAGTTGGAGCTTACACCATTTCAAGTGCGGATAGCAGACCAACGGAGAGTGAAACCTATTGGAATGTTGAGATGTCAAACTCTTAAAGTGCATGGATTGTCTTTTACTGCAAATTTGGTGGTGCTGAAGATGCAAGATGATGGTAATGCTTATTCTATGTTGTTGGGTAGACCATGGTAAAAGTCAACAAAGCTTAAACAGGATTGGGAAAAGAATGAGGTCATTTTGAAGAAGGGTAAAAATTCAATGAGGATTCCAATGAGTTCCAAGAAGCAGTTGTTGACATCGATGAAACCAATGTTGGCTTAACACTAGGTTGGTAATGGGACACTTTTATGTCCTGGGACACTTTTATGTCCTGTTAAGTGACCATTTTCCTTGAATTATGTCAAGAGTTTCAAAATGGATTTTGAGGTGCTATCTATCTAGAAAGTTGTCTCATGAGCTGAAAAAAACTTGACATTCTTTTGGAATATCAATTCCATCTTTAACCTTGTCCTTGCACAAAATTTCACAACCTAAACCGTGTTAAAAAACGGGTCCTGTTTTTGGCTTTTTTTTCAACTTTTTGCAACTATACCACTCTAGAATTCATGTTTGTGAGGTCTATAATGCTAGAGAACTATCTTTAATAGTCCTCAACATATCCTGAAGCTTCTAGGGAGAAATAAATGTTAAAGTTGTAAGTTATAACCAAATTACAAAAATTGTCAAATCCTGTTTTTTAGCCAATTTTACCTCTTCTATGATTTTTTTGGTGGCTTTCATGATATCCAAATGAGGTTTTGATTTTCTATGTCGCATAATGTAACATAAATCTAATATTCCTTGAGTTTTGGGGCACCTAATACCCTATTTTGCATAGTAGACAACGATGGTTTATTTTTTCAATTATAGAAGAAAATGAAACATTCTAGTATATCAAGTATAGCTTTTTCAATATTGTTAGTTTCTTGTGACAACTACATGCATTTTGTAGGTAGTAAACATATCTAGTCATAAGGATCAAATTTGGCTAGATACTGAATAGTTTCTATGGGATTCTACAACTCATAATGTTGAACCCAGTTTTTTCATGTTTGTTGTATTTAGCACTTCATCTTTGTCCCCAAGACTCCCCTTGGTAAGAGATGTATTATTCTTTTGACATGCTCCATGGCTCCTTATGAACGTAAAGGACAATAGGAAACTAAGAAAACATGCATATATTATTTGTATTGAGCGTGGCTATAGAAACTTTGATAATAGGTTTGCAGAATGGAAAAAATTCAACTTTTTTGTACCTATTTATTTTGGCAAAAAAATAATAGTGAGTGAGAAGCAATCATATGTTCTAATCACCAACCCATTGAAGTTAACTAGGGAATTTATCTCAAGTCCTACAAAAATCCCTAATCTTATTTTTATGCAACATAACGTAAGAAATGACTGTTTTGATGAAAATGTACTGGTCCATCAACTTTGGAGGCTTGGTGTCACCAAAAGATGAGAAATTTTACAAGTTTCTTATTTTCTACATGTGTAGTAGGCCTTGAACTATACCCTCATGAAAGGATTTTACAAAATGAGTGGATCTACTATGATTTTGGAGGTTTTTTTCAAAACCCTGAAAGGACACTTTTATGTCTTACCAACCTAGTGTTAAACTATAAATTTAGCTGAGAAGGTTGAATATGATGAGGAAGCATGTTTTATAGAAACTAATTCTACAATGGTTCCAGTGTTTGAAGTGGATGTTGTGAAGATTATTGAGAAGTATGTGAATCAGGGAGAGTTGAAGAAGTCAACTAATCAGTTCGAAGTAGCAGATGCAAATCTGAAGTTAGGCAAGAAGTCAGAGAAGAAGTCACAAATTGGTCATAGTAGTGAAGAAAAGGATCAGGATAATTCAAAAGGGGATATTGCACCAAAGGAGGAAATCCTCATAGCAGATTTTCTTTATGATAAATTGATGGAGAAGGTTTCCAGAGTCAAAGAGGATGAATTGTAGGATCTTGATTTGGGATCTCAAGGGAGTCCTAAAGTTGTCAAAATAAGTGTTCATTTGGATGCTGCATTTAAGGAAGAATTGAAACAGTTGTTGACAGAGTTTATTGATGTTTTTGCTTGGGATTATTCTAATTTGAAGGGAATGGATCCGACTGTGTATAAGAACAAAATCAACTTGAAGGAGGATGCAGTTCCAGTGATTCGGCAGAGATATAGAATGAACCCCAATTATGCTAAGCAGGTTAAAGAGGAGTTGGACAAGCTTCTCCAAGTGTGATTTATAGTTCCAATTGATCAAGCAGAATGGTTGTCATCTATAGTGGTGGTTCCCAAGAAGTCAGGGAAGATCCGTGTTTGTGTGGATTACAGGAATTTGAATGTAGCAACCATTGCAGATCCATTCCCATTGCCATTTGTGGATTCCATCTTGGATGATGTAGCAGGCCATGAGATGTACAATTTTCTTGATGGATTTTCAGGGTATAACCAGATTCGGATGGCACATGAGGATGTAGCTAAGACAACATTTATTACTGAGTGGGGAGCTTTTGCATACACAGTGATGAGTTTTGGATTGAAGAATGGACCCCCTTCTTACTCAAAAGAACCATTTCAAACATTTGAACCTTATTTCACAAAGATCATGAGGATTTTTATGGATGATTTTTTGGTATTTGGTGATAAGATTAACCATTTGGAATATTTGAGGAAATGTTTGGAAAGATTCCGATTGTTTCGGATGTCTTTGAATCCATATAAGTGTGCAATTGCAGTACAAAGAGGGAAATTGTTAGGGAATATCATTTCTAAAGAAGGGATTTCCATAGATTCAGATAAGATATCTTCAATTCAGAAGGCAAAAGCACCTGTTGATGTGAAGAAGATTTCCAAGTTCATGGGATGGATTACGTGGCATAATCGGAATTTGAGGTATTTGGCAGATGTCAGTGCACCTTTGACTCATTTGACAAAGAAGGATATTGATTTTATCTAGGGAGATGCTCAGGAAAAGGCTTTTCAGTGTTTGAAAAAGATGTTAGTGGTATCACCTATAATTCAACCTCGAGATTGGCAGTTGCCTTTCCATGTGTTTGTCGATGCATAGGATATTGCAGTAGGAGCGTTGCTGATGCAGGAGAAGATCCGCAGATGGTTTAGACCAGTATATTATGCAAGGTGGATGTTGAAACCGGCTGAGAAGAATTATATTGGTACGGAGCATGAGGCTTTAGGGATGTAGTTTGCCTTGGAGAAATTTTGACATTACTTGTTGGGGAATAAAGTGGTTTTCCATGTGGACCATCAAGCACTTATCTTCTTAGTTAAGAAGCCAAAGCTAGAGGGTAGACTTGCCAAACGGATGCTTTTGTTGCAAGAGTTTGATTATACAGTGTTGCATACACGAGGGAATCAACATGCAGTGGCGGATTACCTTAGCAGATTGGAGCATTTGGAGGAGACATTAGGAGTTTCAGATCAGTTGATAGATGCGGATTTTTTTTTTGTACAGGGGTGGAATTTTGACAAAATGGTATGACCAATTGTTGTATTTTTTGACAAATGGAGTGTTTCCTTCTAATATGTCATCAGATCAAAGGAAGAAGTTTGCAAATTGCGGCGTAGGCCATTTCTGATTATTCCTGAGCATTGTATAGAAAGGGAGAAGATCAAATCATCAGGAGATGTGTGCCTGATGAGGAGCAGAAAGCGGTTTTACAAGAAGCCCATTATGGAACAGCAGGAGGACATTTTTTTAGAAAAATAACAAGGGGAAAGATCATGCAAGTTGGATTTTTGTGGTCATTGTTACTCAAGGATACACATCACTTTGCAAGGGGATGTTTGCAATTTCAAAAGATTGGACAACCTACTTCAATGGGTAGGATTTAGGATCACCCAGTTTTAGGACTTGAATGATTTCAAAAGTGGAAATTAGATTTTGTTGGGCCAATATCACCGAAAGCTAGCAGAATAGGAGCAAGATACATTTTGGTTGCAGCAGACTATGCTACCAAATGGGTGGAAGCACTAACTTTGAGGGATAATAAAGCAGCAAGTGTGGCTAGATTTTTGTGTACAAACATTATGAAAAGATTTGGATGTCCCATTGAGTTAGTGTCAGATCAGGGTGTGCATTTTCTGAATTCAGTAATTGCCGAGGTCACAGGTACACATATGATTTTGCACAAGAAGTCAACTCCATATCATCCACACGCAAATAGTCAAGCTCAGAGTGCAAACAAGGTGCTAGTGAGAATTCTAAAAAAGATTGTCTCAAAAAATAGAAAGGATTGGGATGACAATTTGGATTCATCTTTATGGTCGTTTTGTATAGCATATAAGGTTGCCACAGGGATGACACCTTTCAAATTGGTTTATGGGATTGAGGTTGTTGTTCCCATGGAGTATGTGATTCCAAGTCTGATATTGGCAGTTCAGCATAGGCTGAGTCTTGAGGATTTTGTGTTGCATAGACAGAGGGAGTTGTTGAAGTTGGAAGAGGATCGGATTCATAGTGCATATGAAGCAGATATTGGACAAAAGAGACAACAATCTTGGACGACAAGGCAGGTTAAGTTCAAAATTTTCCAGAAGGGTGATTGGGTGATGTTGTACAATTCCAACTTGGGACCACACCCAGGAAAACTAAAGTTAAGGTACTTTGGCCCTTCTCAAATTGTAGAAGAATTAGGCCAAGGAACATTCAGATTGAGGGATGTTTTTGGTACACCTGTTGTGAAACCGGTCAACGGCTTTAGGATGAAGAAATTTTATGGCAAGATTCCCGATATTCCAAGATGGATGGTAAACAAGGCTGAGGAAATTGGAGTGAAATGGGTACAACCAGTGTTGGAGTTCAAGGAGGACTCTTTGGGGAACAGTGACAGCCATACAGTGTCCACCAATGGGTTCATGTTGCAGAATGTGGTCGGATTTGGTTCTGACAAAAGTGTGGTATTGAAGAAAATCCGAAGCGGACTTGCATTGGGTGGCATTGTCCAGGGGTTATGTCATCAAGGAAGTCACCAGTTTACGATGCGGAATGTTTCTAAGGGAGATTCCCTTGAAGTGAGTGGTCCAATCCACACAAGTGTGTAGGGTATTAACACGCACTTTCAGAATAAGGACCATCATGGGGTGGTCAACGCACGATTTGAGGTGAAAGGCCACACTCATTTTGCATGCAAGTATCCCGCGTTCGTCATCAAAAGAAGCTTTACCACTATGCGTGAGCTTCCTATCACCTTCGATGCCATCTCTTTTGAAGGCTTTAGAAAATCTGCAGTGCCTAAACAGCAGGAGCTAGGTGAGGAGGAGATGACCCAAACCCATTCAATGAAGATGGCCATGGAGGAGATGTTACGCCCCCGCAGAGAAAGTATTCGGAGCGTGGAGGAAATTGAGGGGGCAGAATCAGGTGGAGACGGAGCATGGAGGAAATTGAGGGGGCAGAATTAGGTGGAGACGATGGTATGGAGGAGATGGAGGTTGACGAGATATTCGACGTTCATGATCGCGATACAGAGGTATGGCTATGCCGGGTTGGCCTTTATGAGTATGCATGTTTACCATGGGCACTTCGGGAGAAGAATAAGTTTGTAGAGCCGCAGCTTTTCCACCTTAGAGAAAATGCTGGCTCTATCATGGAGGGAAAGGACGTTCCCCCAAAGTTGGTTGCTCACAATCCTTTGCACAAGGTAAAGAAAGTGACAGATGTGGTGATGAGGTCCGAATTTGGGCAGCTAGAAGGTAGTAGGACTTATTATATGGTGCGGAATTGTGGCAAACTCCGCAGTACTCACTAATTTTGGTATTTGGATAGTGTTTGTTTGTTGGCAAAAACTGCCTATATGCCCAAAAAGGAGTTTGCCCCAATTCATCATGCAGAACGAGGGCAGAAGGTGGATTGGGCATCCTTTGTTTTTGATAGACTGCAGCTTTCAGAGCCAAGGGATAAAAGGAGGTCACTGTCTGTTACCAAGGTAGCTCCTTACTTGCAGGCAATTTTCTCCTATGTGCTGCAGGTACCTCTCACACCCACACCAACGAGCTTTCTTAAGAGTCCAGATGTGCACAGCTTGGGTGATGCAAAGCGTCGAAAGTTAGATTGGGATATTCCTAGTGGGGACAAGCTTAATTTTTCATGGGGCCAAGGAAGTAAGTCACGAGCTAGCACAAATGAAAAGGTGCAGTCATCAGGGAAGGTTAGAGTCTTTTCCCTTCTAGGACAGGATTGCCAAAAATCGACACCAAGAGCCGTACCATAACTCTATTTCCGCGGAAGGTTCGCAACGGTTCAGGGGAACAGACCCCACTAACACAGGGCCCCATTAAAACAACCCCTTTTGCTAAGCATGCAAGTTTTAAGTTGGATGGGGTGTTCTCAGTTCAAGATGTTCTTCAGAGTTTGTCGGACTTGAATCGGTTTATCTGCAATCAGGAGGCTATGATCCTCACCCTCGAGATACAAAAGGCTGATGGGGAACACATTGATAGCTTGGAGTGTGAAGTCGGTCATCTCCAGAACCGAGGGGATGAAGTATTGAAGGAGAAGGCATTATTATAGGATGAGTTAGCTCAGGTTAGTGCGGATATGCGTAATTGGGTTTCTGAGATGGCAGGAACTACACAAGAGTTTCAGATATGGGCAGATGGGCTTAAGGAGGCCACAAAGAAGCAGTTTCATGAAGTGGAGGATAATATTGCACATCTTATTGCAGATAACAAATTTCTTGATAAATAGGTTAACTCCATTGGTGGATCTGGAGAGGGCCACTTTAGATGGCTAGGGTGTCATAGGTGTGTTGATCTCTGATGCAGATGTGGATGTTTTGCAGAAAGAGGTGTTTGATTACACCAAGGAATTGCGGCACCAAGCAGAAGGGCTTTTTCAAGAACACATGGCAAAGCCGATTGATAAGTACAAGTCGTGGTTTGAATCTACTGGAGAGCATAAGGTCCGCGAGGAGAATGCGGAGCTGCATGAGCGGAATGCTGAATTGGAAATGCAATTGGAATCAATCCGTAAGTAGCTGATGGAGCAGCAGACTAGTATTCAAATGGGAGCACAAGCTGCAAATGTGACTTATATAATTATAAATCAAGCGTGCGAGTACTTCACCAAGGGAAAATATGAAAGGGGTAATTAAAAAAAAAAACCATAGTAAAGGGAAAGAGAGAATTTCACTAAAACCATGGCTTTTGCCAATGCGTTTCGACTTATTGAGTCTCATCAGGGCATTCCATGAATACAAAAAATTCTCTCTTAAAGCTTTTGGTTTTATAAGCACTTTTGGAGAGAAAAATTTCTAAGACTTTTGGAGGGAAATTTGGGTAGCTGGGCATTCATTGGGCTTGAGTAGAGTTTCAAGAGTTTAAATGGTGATAGTGATGGATGTAGACCAAGAAATAGATTGGATTTCATTGGGCTTGAGTAGAGTTTCAAGAGTTTAAATGGTGATGGTGATGGATGTAGACCAATAAATAGATTGGATTTGGTTGGCATTCATTGGGCTTGTGCACCACTTCAAGAGTTTAAAATGGTGATGGGTGTATACCAATAAAAAGATTGGCTTACTCTAGTTGAGCATTAAATGGGCTTGTGTACAACTTCATGGTGATGGATGAAAAATAGATTGGCTTTGTTGAAAGTCAAGTGTATTTCCTTGGGAGTGGGAAATTTTTAAGGTGTTAACTTTTGGTGGTCTTTAGAGAGATTTCATAAAGTGGTACCAATGGCTAGGGGGTTTCATGAAGCACTAGAATCCTTGATAAGGGTCAAAACATTAGATTTCTCCAAGAGATTTTATCGTTACCCCTCCTTTGTTATACAAGATTGAAGTCTTGAGCTGTGCAACAATGAATTTAATGTACATGGCTAGCTTAGGTTAAGGTTTGGGCCCAGAGTGTGGTGGAAGGTTAGGTTGAGGTTTGGGCCAAGATTCTGGTGGAGGCAAACGTTTAGCTTAACAAAAACTTGGGGGGTTATGGGGGCAAGGTTAACTTTGCTTAGGATTAGAGTTTTTATGAGGTCAAGGTTATCTTAGTACGAGACACCAACCTAGCCAGGCAAAAAGCAATTACAAGCTATAAAATTGGTGCGATTTACCATAGGCTAAACTTATAAATGAACTTGGAAGGGTTGCATCTCCATGGATGCATGCGGACTTGGAAGGGTTGTATCTCCATCGGATGTATGTGGAGACTTAAAAATTGTAAGGTGGGATGTAAGTCTGTGTCAGTAGGTTGTTAAATGTGTCCTACGAGTGGATAGTTTAAGTAAACCGAGGCTGGTTATGATAGTACCACTGTATCCAACTACGTGCAAATACAGAGCAGGTAGAGGCATTCCTAAGATAGGTTAAGGTATTCAAGGTTTTAAGTCAACCAAAAAGGGGCAAGTTTTAATATGGTTTAGCATTAGAGTTTTATGAGGTCAGGTTCAACTTAGTTCTAGGTCACCAACTAGGTGAGGCAAAGACCGAGGAATGTTCAAGGTGGAAAAAAGGAATTATCTTTCAAGGTAAGGTCGAGGATGATTAAAGTTGTGGGTTATAGTATGCAAGGTTTTAGGTCAACCAAGAAGGGGCAAGGTTTAGCATTAGAGTTTTATGAGGTCAGGTTCAACTTAGTTCTAGGTCACCAACTAGGTGAGGCAAAGACCGGGGAATCTACAAGATGGAAAAAAATGGAATTATCTTTCAAGGTAGGGTCAAGGATGATTAAAGTGGTGGGTTACAACATACAAGGAAGGTGGGGTCAAAGAACACAAAGCTATTAAATTTTAGCAAGGTGCGGATGTACAAGATGAAGAGATAGAACACATGTAGAAGGGGGATATAATCCACAAATAGCTATAAGATTGGTTCCTTTAAGAAGAGGGTAAAGTGATAAATTACTTAGAAGGGCTACATCTGCACCGAATGCATGTGGAGATTAATAGACAATTTGTACAATTGTAAGATGGGGTGCAAGGCCGTGAGGGTAGGTTAATCACTAAGGTCTTCTAGGAAAGGATAGTAAAGTTGCCTCGAGGTTGCTAGAGGACAACGCTTGCGCGAGCTTCTCAAATGCTATAGTGACTGAATCCGTAATTATAATTCCTAAGAAAAGCTAAAAAGGACCTTGTATGTTGAAAAATTGGTTATGGTAGTGGATAGTCAAGTAGAGAGAAATGATTGCATGGCGACAATAAGGGGCGCTTGAAGGTGGGAACGTGAGGTTTTCTCTGCTCATGGGTTGGATGGAAATGGCGATTGCTCGGCTTGGGTAGTGTGAAGTGAGCAGATCTATGCAACAAGTGGAGTTTTAACTATTGAAAGGGCAAAGGAATAAAGTTTGAGCTAGCTACTCTTCAGGTCTCAATATCAAGAGAAATTGGTTAGACTGGATGTTCATGCAAGGGCAAGGGACCTAGATCTGGCATGGATCATCACTTGTGGAACGAAGGAATTCCACAAGAGCAAGAATCATCACTTGTGGATCCAATTATTGGATGTTTCAAACACCTTAGACACTCCAATAGGCTTTTGATCTCATTAAGTGGCTAAAGTTTGCTGGCTTGCCGCATCTTCTAAACTCTTTCCATAACATACTCATTGCATCTACAAGCAATATACGATATACTGAGTAGAAGTTTCTCATCTTCTAAACTCTTTCCAGAACATACTCATTGCATCTACAAGCAATGTAGGAGATAATGATTAGAAGTTTCTCATTAGCTAAAAAATGAAAAATGAAGCAAACGGGCAAGGAGGGGGGCGGGGAAGGGGGAGGGGGAGGCGGGGGGGGGAAAAAGTGTAAATCAAGGGAGATAACCATGGAAAAGGTTCACTTAATACCATACGTAAGGTATAGAGGGAGAATTGGCAAAGGAACTCTATAGAGTAATGGGAATGGGGCTTTGGAGAGGGGGGAAAAAAAGGTATTATACCATGGGTTAAGGCAGATGCATGATTATACTGAAGCATCCTTGGATGAGCAAACTCAGATGGAGCATCCTCGTCGATCCTGGCTTAGCAAAATCAGAGTGTTTAGGTAGAGGTGCTTACCAAAGTAAAGGGGAAGTGGATTGGGAGAGAACAATTATAGCTTATGTCAAGCTGGAATCGTGGGTATCACAGGCCAATGCTGATGAAGTATTTCCATTGATCCTTGTGAAATAAAAATGGCATTCTCTTGTGTAAAGGGTGGCCTACACATTGCAGACCCTTTTAAAATGAGTTTCTCGATCATGTTGAGGAAAAACCCTCTCTCTTGGAGACAGACCCGTAGAAAATTGGCCGTAGAACCGTCAATAGTGGGTGCTGTAGCTATTTCAGATTTTCAATGTTGAAGGTTGCAAAAAGCCAATACAACATGAGGCTAGGTGGTGCTGATGTAAGTGAGTTTATGAAGCAGAGGTGAACGAGCTTGAGAGGAAGCGAGAGAGGGAGGAAGGGAGTGAGGGCAAGGGGCAACACTTACCTGTTATGCCTTTCTCCTACTAGATGTGGCGGGGTACAGGGGTATATGGCCACCCAAAATCGGTGGCTTTGACGGCTGTGGCACAAGGCAGAGGGACAAAGGCAGGTTGGGAAGTGGGTGAAGATGAGCAGAATGCACTGGTTGGCTCTGCAACAAGCGAGAGAGGGAGGAATGGAGTGAGGGCAAGAGGGAGGAAAGGAATGAAGGCAAGGGGCAACATTATCTGTTCTGTTCTGCCTTTGCCCTTCTAGATGTGGCGGGTATAGGGGTATACGCGCACCCAAAATCCGTGGCTTTGATGGGTGTGGCACAAGGCGTAGGGACAAAGGCAGGTTGGGAAGTGGGAGGAGATGCACAGAAGGCGCTGGTTGGGATGTGGGAAAATATGCACAGAAGGCAATGGTTGGCTCTGCGACAAGGAAGCAAACAGGTCAGTACTACTCTGGAGGGCATGAAGGAGTAAAAATGGGTAGCAGTTTGGTAAATGGGCGAAGACGCACAGAAGGCACTGGCCGGTTCTGCGACAAGGATGCAATAGGTCAGTACTACTATGGAGGGCATGGAGTAGTAAAATTGGGTAGCACTCGCGCGTTGAGATGTAATCCGCCTTTGAGGGAGCATTCCAGAGAGACGATCATGGCGAGCTTCACACCTAGAATGAAAAGGGCGGGTAGCAGGTTCTTTGCAAGTATCAACACTCGAGTAAAATTGCTAAGCACAGAGAGCGCTAGCCATAAAGCAGAGAGAAGGTAGTTGTGTGTGAATGTGTGTGTGTGAGTAAGAGACATAGGAGCTGATTGTATTCCTCGTAGGAATGAGAGATGAATGAAGGAGATTCGGCGCAGCAGGGCAAAGGTTTTAGAGAAGCGGCCCACAACAAGTGGTTGAATAATGGGTGAGGGAAATGGAAGCAGCAACGCTTATATCATCATAAATTGTCACTTATATAATTATAGATCAAGCGTGCGAGTACTTCACCAAGGGAAAATACGAAAGGGGTAATTTGAAAAAAACACAATGGTAAAGGGAAAGAGAGAATTTCACTAAAAACATGGCTTTTGCCAACGCGTTTCGAATTATTGAGTCTCATCAGGGCATTCCATGAATACAAAAAATTCTCTCTTTAGGCTTTTGGTTTTATAAGCACTTTTGGAGGGAAAAATTTATAAGACTTTTGGAGGGAAATGTGGGTAGCTGGGCATTCATTGGGCTTGAGTACAGTTTCAAGAGTTTAAATGGTGATGGTGATGGATGTAGACCAAGAAATAGATTGGATTTGGTGGGCATTCATCGGGCTTGTGTACCACTTCAACAGTTTAAAATGGTGATGGGTGTATACCAATAAAAAGATTGGCTTACTCTAGTTGAGCATTAAATGGGCTTGTGTACAACTTCATGGTGATGGATGAAAAATAGACTGGCTTTGTTGAAATTCAAGTGTATTTCCTTGGGAGTGGGAAATTTTTAAGGTGTTAACTTTTGGTGGTCTTTAGAGAGATTTCATAAAGTGGTACCAATGGCTAGGGGGTTTCATGAAGCACTAGAATCCTTGATAAGGGTCAAAACATTAGATTTCTCCAAGACATTTTATCGTAACCCCTCCTTTGTTATACAAGATTGAAGTCTTGAGATGTGCAACAATGAATTTGATGTACATGGCTAGCTTAGGTTAAGGTTTGGGCCCAGAGTGTGGTGGAAGGTTAGGTTGAGGTTTAGGCCAAGAGTTTGGTGGAGGCAAACGTTTAGCTTAACAGAAACTTGGGGGGTTATGGGGGCAAGGTTAACTTTGCTTAGGATTAGAGTTTTTATGACGTCAAGGCTATCTTAGTACCAGACACCAACCTAGAGAGGCAAAAAGCGATTACAAGCTATAAAATTGGTGCGATTTACCATAGGCTAAACTTATAAATGTACTTGGAACGGTTGCATCTCCATGGATGCATGCGGACTTGGAAGGGTTGTATCTCCATCGGATGTATGTGGAGACTTAAAAATTGTAAGGTGGGGTGTAAGTCTGTGTGAGTAGGTTGTTAAATGTGTCCTAAGAGTCCAGATGTGCACAGCTTGGGTGATGCAAAGCGTGGGAAGTTAGATTCGGATATGCCTAGTGGGGACAAGCTGAATTTTGCATGGGGCCAAGGAAGTAAGTCAGGAGCTGGCACAAATGAAAAGATGCAGTCATCAGGGAAGGTCAGAGTCTTTTCCCTTCTAGGAGAGTATTGCCAAAAATCGACACCAAGAGCCGTACCATAACTCTGTTTCTGCGGAAGGTTCGCAACGGTTCAGGGGAACAGACCCCACTAACACAGGGCCCCATTAAAACCACCCCTTTTGCTAAGCCTGCAAGTGTTAAGTTGGATGGGGGGTTCTCAGTTCAAGATGTTGTTCAGAGTTTGTCGGACTTGAATCGGTTTATCTGCATCAGGAGGCTATGATCCTCACCCTCGAGATGCAAAAGGCTGATGGGGAACACATTGATAGCTTGGAGTGTGAAGTCAGTCATATGTAGAACCGAGGGGATGAAGTATTGAAGGAGAAGACATTATTATAGGATGAGTTAGCTCGGGTCACTACGGATATGCGTAATTGGATTTCTGAGATGGCAGGAACTACACAAGAGTTTCAGATGTGGGCAGATGGGCTTAAGGAGGCCACAAAGAAGTAGTTTCATGAAGTGGAGGATAAGATTGCACGTCTAATTGCAGATAAGATGTGCAATCTTATCCATTGGTGGATGAATAGGTTAACTCCATTGGTGGATCTGGAGAGGGCCACTTTACATGGCTAGGGTGTCACAGGTGTGTTGATCTCTGATGCAGATGTGGATGTTTTGAAGAAAGAGGTGTTTGATTACACCAAGGAATTGCGGCACCAAGCAGAAGGGCTTTTTCAAGAACACATGGCGAAGCCGATTGATAAGTACAAGTCATGGTTTGAAGTTGCTGGAGAGCATAAGGTCCGCGAGGAGAACGCGGAGCTGCATGAGCGGAATGCTGAATTGGAAATGCAATTGGAATCAATCCGTAAGTAGTTGCTAGAGCAGCAGACTAGTATTCAAATGTGAGCACAAGCTGCAAATGTGAGGAACTACATGAGAGTAGCATAAAGACAGTTGCAGAAGGTTTACTTCTTGTGGTTGATGTGGATGCATAACCACTGGCAGTACAATTACCTATGGTACAGGATGCAATTGTTGAAGTGGAGCAGAAGCAGGGACTGAATGCAGAAAATCAAAGTGGTTGAACATGGATCAAGGGATCATGGGTCCGAGGTGAGCAGCCTATGGCTCAAGCCATCGGGCTATGCCAAGTTTTAAGGCTACACCTCAGTGGAGTACGATTTTTACTTTAAAAGTGACTATGTAATGAACCTTAATATGGGGTGTGTCTTTTGGGATCTTAAGTGTAGGGATGTTTATTTATGTCAAGGGGTATTTGGAAATAGGCAGTTTTATGTTACGATGATGAAGACGATGTGATGGCGGATTCTTGCAGTATCAACAAAGTGCAGAATGTTTTGTCAACACTATTGTCTTCTTTCTCTTTTTGTATTCTCATCAATGTAGTATTCTAAATGCATAATGGAAGCAACGAGTCTTTCCAGAGTATGTCTGCGAGTTTGTACTGAAGTTTGTAGCGATGGCGAAATTCTGTGAATGTTCAGAGTGTTTGTCAGAGTTGAATGATGTTTAAATGGGAGAGTTAAGGGCAATAATACAATCCACTCAAATGACAGAATCTTGGAATTGCAATTAGACATGGTTTTTAGACCAGTCATGCACTTCCCTCGTGAAAGGACTTCCTAAGATCATCTCAGATGTCATAGTGTGCTTGGAGAAATCCATAACAATGAACTTATTTCTTATTTTATGACCAAAGACCTTGATCTTGAGATCTTCTAGCATCCCAATAGCTTTAACAATAGTCCCACTAGCCATCTTTACTACTATGGTTGTGGTCCCAAGGTGAGGTCTTCCCATAGTTTCCCATTAATTTTTAGTCACAATGCTAGCCCCAGTGCCACCATCGAGTATTCCCTTCACATTTAATCCCTTGGTAGTGATTGGTATGGTTGCATTGGATTCATCGCTCTCAAAGTATTGTCCCAACTTGTTAACATGTATTTCTACAACAGGTTCTCATCTAGGTTGGGTTGTGGATCTAAGTGTTCCTCCTCTATTGGCATCTCCCTAGCTCCATCCATGTCTGAAAATTGTGGTAGCCCGACCTTCAGCTCTCCATTGAGGAAAGCTCAAAGAGCTAAGAATAGCTCAGGGTCTCCATATAGTCTGGACATGATGGTGGTTCTAACTTATAAGGCCATGAAATCCATCAATTTGGTAATATTCAATGGCACCTTTTAGGCTTGAGTACCTTGACATGGGGAAGATGGGATCTCCATTTCTCTGATAGGGGTAAGTAGTCCCTCTGTAAACATTCTTTCCAACAAGAAGTGACTATGCCCACTTTCCCATGACTTTAAGTCACTTTCTTCTTGGATGAATCTAGGTATGGCTAGGGGTCTATGTACTTTGTGAGATTGTTGTTGTGTAGGGAACAGTGTGTCTATAATCTGGATCTACCTAGGTGCTAGTTCTAGATCTCTTTCGGTATCTTCTACCAAACTCCTTATTTGCTTGACTTGCTCGATCTCCTCTGTAGGGTTTGGATAAGTTCCTATCTTCTTCTTGGATCCTGGCCATTGTAGCTCATGACGATCTTCCTTGTTGGTTTCTTTCTAAGTGGTTGTTTTTCTCTTCATGGTTTCACATGAATCATAATTTTCTTCAGCGTCGTTCATATATACGAGGTCGTCACCAATCCTTATGTTGGTCTTTGAACCAGGGTTGACTTTTTGCTCCTTTTTGCGATCTCTTCCTTCGCGTTTTCTTCTCCTTCTGAGATTGGGCAATTGATGCCGTGTCTCTTTCTTAAAGAATATAATTGTGTTTTTGGAGCATCGATCGTGTGATTACATTTACTGGTACCATAGGTGTACTTTGTGATGGCTCCTTGATCTAGTTTAATAGCATGATTTTTGGTGAATTTGGATTATTTGGACATTGGGAAATCAAATTATCTTTGCCACATTGATTACACATGAGTATCAACATTGTAGATGTGCTCGCTTGATTGGTTTGCATTAGTGTGGCGTTCTTTGTAGCCTAATAGGACACGATGTAGATCGCCACACTCATAGCATTGAAGAGGTGGTATCTTGGAAGTGGAATTGATATTTTGGCCTTTTGCAACAAAATCAGCTACTTGATAGACAGGCTTGACTTGTCTCCAATAGTCCTCCATGTAGTATTGTGGATTTTCTTCAAGAGCATCAATCCCATAGGAAATAATCGGGTCTATATCTTCCTAAGAGCCTTCTAAACAAGCAATAGATGACTCATAACCCACTTGATTCACAGAAGTTATTCCCGGATGTGGTGGTTGGTCCTCACACTAGAGGTGGTAAGGGTGTTGTTTGACAACATTTTGGGCCCTAGGTGTTAGGGCATAAAGCCCAATGTGGTTGCCCAGGTAATTGGCCGGGCCGCCAGGTATGTACACATATTCTTTTGTAAAAACCTAATAAGAACTCACTATGCTCTACACATTACAATAGAGCGAGTTCACCATATCGTCGTGCTCTTCTTCTAGCACTCTCTCTAGCGTCGCACTTCCGCTCGTACTCCTTCAACTGGTATCAGAGCTCATATCGAGGCTCGAGGCAGCATTTACAGGTAGCCAGAGTCACCTGCTCAGATTGGAGTGAAATTTGACAGGCGAAGACACGGCCCCAAATCTTGTGGGTAAGCCCCAAGGGCTTGGTGTTCTCAGAATTTCAATCTGAGGTCATCTCGGCCACCGTTTGGCTTCGACAAAGTTTTGCGCAGGCCATTTTCGACTACGTGGTCTCAACAGGTGCATATCCGACTCTGCAAATTTGGGGTTTTCGGCCTACGACTGTAGGTGCTGAGGATATCGACACTCCCAGAGTGTTGATTTGTGGCTGTCTACACATCGAAGGACGGCTCACAGTTCTTGGAGGCGTGTCACATACGACACGGGTGCATCTACACACAGACTCTAGGCGACATCCACTAGTTCATCAGGTAGCTTGTGTTTGCTGCTTGATATTCCAGATTTCATCTTGACATTGCAGGTACTTCCACATGGGATGTATTTTCAGAGATGATGTATGTCTGTTGAGGGTTTGTTGGCTGTGAGTCACGCAGCAAACGACCACCGCAGCGGTTACATCATATAGTGGAAAATTTGTGGATGTATGACTTTGTGGGAAATCTATGTATTGTCAGATTTACTGCAGCCTTTGTTGAGGGTCGAGTGAGGTTTTATTGAGCTAGGGGATTCTCGAATGTTGAGATCCTTTCGGTGATACATGTCTTGGAGCGATCCCTAGAGCACCCGTAGATAGGCAGCTAGGATGTATTGACTGTGAGTTAGACAATTGGGATTGCATCTTTGCTTTACTGCCGTTGAGGCATTGTCGCAGTCTATGCTTACAGGACAGTGAGAGACAGTACAGGTGCAGGACAGGTTTACCCATAGCTTACAGTGTTAGAGAGATAGTGGTTTTTTGAGCTGTTTTTGGTCTGTTTTTTAGTACACCATAGCCATTTTACAAAGGAGACTCTGCCGAAATTTTTGCAAAATCTGAAGCTTTCTTGGTTCATTTGACAGTTGATATTGGTTCAGAGGTCAGTTTACAGGGGAAACTCTGCCGAATTTTTCCCAGGAAAGTAAACTACTGTGAAGCGTAGCTATGGCTGGATCACAAGACACTACTCTTTACAATATCAAGAAGCTGGATGGAACCAATTTCCCATTGTGGAAGAAGCAGATTTGGCATGTGTTGGTACAAAAGAAGCAGATAAAACCTATAATGCTCAAGGGGATAAAACCAGAAGATATGGACGAAGATGAATGGAGCGAAATGGATGAATTGGCACTTTCTACCATTATGCTCACTTTGGCAGAAAGCGTTTACTTCAATGTAGCAGACCAGATGTCGGCTTATCAAGCATGGTTAAAGTTGATTGATCTTTATGAGAAGCAGAGTGCAGCTTCACAGGTATACTGGCTTAAGAAGCTTGTTGACTTGAAGATGAAAGAAGGGACACCTATGTCCAATCCTCTGAATGAATTCAACACAATCTATAGTCAGTTGTCAGCTCAAGGTGTCAAGTTTGATGAACGTGTTAGAGCTATGTTCCTGTTGATCACATTGCCGGAAAGTTGGGACACTTTTCGCACAGCTTTGAGTAATTATGCACCTCCAGATGGTTTGAACATAGCAGGTGTAGAAGGAAGTCTGCTTACTAAAGAAACCAATAGAAAGACAATGGACAAAGGCAAAGGAACAACCTTAGTTGTCAGGGGAAGGAACAAAGAAAAGTACAAAGGTGGAAAGCGGAATCAGTCTCGTAGCAAGTCCCGCAGTGCTAAAGGCAAGAGTGACATAGAATGCTACCATTGTGGCAAGAAGGGTCACATGAAAAGAGACTGCAGAGAATGGAAAGTAGAAAAAGGCAAAGAGAAAGCTGAAGACCATGGTGAGAAGAACAAGTCCTCAGTGAAGATTCAAGAAATAAATGTGACAAACACTGGTGCAGAGGATGACAGTCTAGTGTCAGGAGACATCTATTTTTTGAAGAATACAATGGACTCAGCTCTTCTTACAGCATCTGATAAAAATGCACTAAGTGACTGGATTATAGACTCAAGGGCATCACTTCATGTGTCTCCAAACAAGGAGTCGTTTACCTCTTATGTGACCACTAAAGATCATGTTCGGCTAGGCAATGGGCAGACATGTGAGATCTTAGGTGTTGGAGATGTTCAATTGAAGTTTCAAAATGGCTCTTCTTTCACGCTGAAGAATGTGAGACATCTTCTCGCAATTACAAAGAGCTTGATCAGCACATGTTTACTTGATGATGCTGGCTACGTCACCACTTTTGGACAGAACATGTGGAAGATATCCAAGGGTTCTATGACAGTAGCACATGGAGTAAATTCTGGAGGACTTTACATGATTTATGTATCAAATGTCTCTAAAAATGTAATCAATGTAACCGAGCAGCCGAACGTTTCTTTGTGGCATAGCCGGTTAGGACATATATCCAAGAAGGGAATGGAAATCTTGTCTTGTTCTGGTTATTTGCCAGGCTTTTCATTTAATGATTTTGAATTCTGTGAACATTGTCTGTATGGTAAGAAAACACAGCAGCCACATAAGCATATAAGCAGTAGAAGAGATACACAGTTGTCACTTGTTCATAGTGATTTGTGTGGACCTAGGCCTAACCTATTGAGGCGGTCCGGGGCGGGCAACGAGAAGAGAAACCTCTAGACACCCTTCAAGGCTCCCGTGCTGCTCAATGGGGCTGGGGCACAACACAACACAAACCAAAACAACAAACCCATAGCCAAATCCCAACTACACAAGGGGCACCACCTAGTTTAAGAGCGAACTAGGACGCAAAAGAGGAGAATCGTTAGAACAACCCACAAACAAGCAAGGAATTTACACTAACCCTAACACCAATGGAACACTCTCACACACTAAAACACGAGAGAGAGAGAGAGAGAGAGAGAGAGAGAGAGAGAGAAAGAGAGAGAGAGAGAGAGAGAGAGAGAGAGAGAGAGAGAGAGAGATGGTGTACAACTTAGCTTCAACTTTATATTTTGCACAAAAAGGAGCTTAGAGCTTGCGGAATCAAGTGACTAGATTTGGTTATAGCATCACTAGCACATTGTCTTAGGGTTATGGAAGCCCTCTCACCATCCACCCTCTTACAATGGTAGCCAAACAATAGCCAATGAATCACAAGCAACAAAACAACAACCTTCAATGAAACAAGTCACCTTATGAAGCTGAATGAGTTTGCCAAGCCAAATTGGAGGAGAAGCGTGAGCCTTTGGACATGAATTGCACCCAAAACTACCAATTCATTGATGTTGGGGTAGATACAACAATGGTAGGAATAATATCTTCTACTCGCACTCACTCAAACTAGCTCAAGCTTTTCTATGCACCAAGGTGATGGTGTATAGAAAGCTTACTCTCTCTTTACAACCAAAATAGAACTAGCGTGTGGTACGCTCAATCTAGTGTGCAATGGTATAGTGATGTCTTTTACAAGGAGGAATGGGTTCTTTTTATAGGTTTTAGAAGCCTTGATTAGGATTAAGCCTAATCAATTTTATTAGGAAAGATCAAGGATTATGAATTTTTTTGAATTTCAAATGAGAATGGGGTCTCTCTTTTCTCTTGAGTCACATGGATGTGGGCTTAAGTAAGAGAATTATTGATGTGGTGAAAGGAGAGAAACTTCCATGGGAGTGAGTGAATTTGGTTTACTTGTGCGGTTGCCTACTCCATATGTTGATAGTGTGGGTGCATTTTTACAAGAGAAGTTAGTTGTTAGTGGTAATAATCACTAGAATTGTTAGTGATACATTTACAATGGGTAGGATGAGTTGATTTGATGAAGGAAGAGGGGTGAATTAAAAGAGAATCATTGAGATGGTGAAGCTTTGAAGAAGCTTGAACTCACCCTTGTGTAGATTGTGGAAAAAATGACCGCTGGTCTTCTTCTTCTTCTTCGCTTCTTTACGCCGCCGCCACGGTTGACCACCACGATGAAAAGAGGATTTGTTGATGAAAAATCCTCAATTTGCAGAAGTTATCATGGTTAAGATGCTGAATTTTAGATATTTTTAGGAGAGGTAAATGAAATTGTAACATAGAAGCAATAGAGAGAGACATGGAGAGGGTGTATGTATGTAGAGGTTCATAAAAGAACTATAGGGATGAGAGAGAAGCCATGGAAATTGCAGGTTTGAGCGAGGGAAGGAGAGGGAGGGATGTGTAAGAGTGAGTAGGTGTGTGGAAGGGTGAGAGAAGACTAAGGGCTACTTGTGAGAAAGTGGGCAGACTGGGGTCCACTCAAAAAATCATAGCTCACCGCTGGTAGCTCCAAAAATCATGAAAAACGTTGAGGTGATTATTTAGAGCGTGGGCTACATTTTCTCTTTTGACCACCGCTCCAAACTCGGAGTGGAGATAGGTGCCAAAATTCTCACCAAAAAGCCTGTTTTTATGCTTGCAAAAGTCTTTTAGTGGCCCCCTCCTTTGTTGAATTTGTACAATGCATCCAAGAGTGAGCCCCTCCTTTGTCATATTATAATACAAAGCATCCAAGTTGCCCTTGACCCATGCATGGAGGAGGATTATTGGTGAATAAAGAAATATATACATGGTGGGACTAGTGTATGGACTATTCATGGACTTTAGCTCAATGAGCACATGGTGTTAGAATAATGAGTAAAAATAATAATAAAAATATGGAGGAGTTATGGATATGGAAAGATATTGGAATCATATGATATGGTCCCTCCTTGAATTATTTTGGGTGAAAGAGGAAAAGGTATGCAAGTAAATAATATAATAAACGTAACCAATGAGTAGAATCAATTTTTTCACGAGGGTGAGGGTGAAAATGTGGGAGTGATTTGTATAAAGGAAAATATGAGGTTAGAGTATGTACATATTGGCAAAAAATATAATTATGGTGTAAGAGGATGAAAGAAGGTGTACATAGGTTTAATAAAACACACACCCAAGTAGAAATATTTAAATCAAATACCGAAATAATTATAAAAAATCCTTATATTTAGGCCATATATACAATGAAATATTTACACACAAAGAGTCCATAATATACTTTTTATTTTTTTAATTTTTTTGGATCAACTAGCCCAGTGACTAGCTAGCTGAGGGTTTTTAAAAAGATATGGGAAAAGCCCCCTAACTCACACACGCCTATGTACAGTGAAATGGTAGGGATAGCCATAGCGTTTGGGTGAATTTGGTAGGGTGGAGTAACTTACTATGGCAATTATGGAGAGCCAAAAAACGGCTATCATTAGCCCTCCCCCAGGATGATGGTATATTCATGTACCATCATAGAGCATCTTTTCCAAAGAGAGTGCTTCAGAGTCCTTGACGAGATCTTCATTGTTTGGCCCCTCAAAATTTTGGTTGGAGTTACACTCATGCTTCATGTAACAATACTTACATGAGACAGCGGCCTTTGGACAGATCTTTGGTAGATCCTTTGGTAGAAGGCGACTCAAATAGGGCTTCAAGCGATACCCGTTTACCTTCCTGGAGTGCTCTTTACCATTCAAGTCCATAAGCTGATAGTAACTAGAATTGAAAGCCTTCTTGACTATGTATGGTCCTTGCCATCTAGTTTCAAACTTGGCATCAAAACGATTGTCAATTCGATTGTCATACCTTAGCACAAGCTCTCCTTCCTTGATGCCTTTGTCCTTCAGTTTCTTGTCGTGCGTTTCTTTCGCTTGTGTGGCTTTCCTCTTCTAGCACTCATATGCTGCTTCTCTTTTCCACTCAAGCTCCACTAACGTAAGAAGTCGATCCATCTATACCTCTTGATCATCTTGTGCGCCTTTGCCATGAAGTCGCATTGTTGGAATGTTGAGCTCGATAGGCTGCAAAGCCTCTTGACCATAGACCAAGTGAAATGGTGTGAACTCCGTGGATTCCCTATATGTGGTTCGATATGCCCACAAGGCACCATCCAAGAAGTCATCCCATAATTTTGTCTTGTTTTGCACCATCTTTCTAATGATTCCTGCAATGACACCATTAGCCTTCTCCACCAAACCATTTGACTATGGGTAGTATGGTGTGCTATGACGATGTAGAATGTGAAGCTCTTCACAAACTTCTGTGAGAAAGCCCTTCCTAAACCCTGGACCATTATCAGAAACAATCTCCAAAGGTGTGCCAAATCTGCAACAAATGTGATTGTACACAAACTTGCTAACTGTCCTCTCATTCACTCTTGCCACACTTTGAGCTTCCACCCACCTAGTCATATAGTCTACAGCCACTAGAATGTAGAGTTTACCATTTTTTGTCCTAGGCAGAGGACCCATAGCATCAATGCCCCACTTTTCAAAGGGTCCATTTGCAAGCACTATTTGCCTCGGGCCATGCACCAACCTTCTATTTCCATTTATCTGACAATTGTGACAGCTTTTACACCAATGTTGAACATCCACATGCAAGCTTGGCCAAACATACCCCGCAAGAAAAATCTTCTTCACAGTTGATTCTTGGGCAAAATGACCACCATATGCCTCTTCATGCAAACCTTTTAGAATGGCTAGAATTTCCTCGATAGTTGGTACTCTTCTGCACACTTGATCCTTCCCTCTTTGATAGAGGGATCCTTCTAGGAAGAGATAGAAACTTGCCTTCTTCATGAGTCTCCTCTTCTGAGCCTTCGTGAAGTCTTGTGGAAACTCACCCTCCAAAATGTAGCCAATAATGGGAGCCAATGACTCCAATCCCTGGTATCTCGGTTGCTTGATAGCTACTGCCACCATGATGACCTGCACTTCTCTCTCAACACATGTAACTGCTTGTTGTGCAAGTAAATCGGCATCTTCATTTTGTTTCCTTGGAATATGATATAGTTGCACTTCTTCAAACTGATTAAACATCCTACGAATGGCATGAACTTTTGTCCTTAAGCTTTCATTCTTGCATGCCCAAATGCCTAAAATCTGTTTAACAATGAGAAGTGCATCTCCCTTTACCATGAGACGTTTTATCCCTTGGCCAATGCACATCTTCAAACCATGAAGTAGTGTGTCGTATTCTGCTTCATTGTTGCTAGTTGAACCTGGTAGATTGACCTTCTCTTTATGACCACCTCTCCACTTGGGTTGAGCAACACTAGCTCTCCCTCTACTTTCCTTGTGGCTCGTCGAAAAGCTCCATCAAAGAACAAGGTAAAAGCATTGGAAATACTTTTTGGTGGTGGCAATGGTAGGGTCTTTACTTGAGGCACCTTAATTTCCTTCTCATGTACCCTATAAGTGAGAATCCCTGCCAATTGTGCACGCACACTATCTTCTACCTTGAAAGAGTATTGGAACTCTTGCAACTCCATAATCCACTTTGAGATCCTAGTACTAAGATTCATTTGAGATGACACCCAAGTGAACAAATTTTCTGCAGTGAGAAGTACAAAAGGTTTTGGTAGCGGGTAGGATCTAAACTTTCTCACCGCAAACATGAGAGAAAGCATCATGAGTTCTGCTTCTGTGTAGTCTCTCTCTAAAGATTTCATGACCCTACTAGCAAAGTAGATGGGTCGCATCCTTGTACTGTGGGGATCTTGTTGTAGCAACACGGCACCAATTGTTTCCCTTCCAACACTAGAGCTAACAAAGAATGTGTACTCCCAACAAGGAGGCATGTGTGTTGGTGGCTCTGACAAAATGACTTTAATGTTACAAAAATACTCTTCAAGCTCATCAGACCATGCAAATTCTACTTGTTGTGTCAACTTTTGCAAAGGATGAAGCAACTCCGAGGCTAAGTGAATGAAGCGTGACATATACTTCACCTTCTGAATGAAAGAGATGACCTCCTTAAGACTCTTCGGTGATGGGAGCTCAATAAGAGCCTTTGCCTTTGAAGGATCCACCTCAATGCCTTTATAGGAAACCTTGTGACCGAGCAAGATCACTTCATCCTCACCTATGTGGCACTTGTCGGGGTTGAGTTGACCTCCCATGTCGTAGAGCTTCTTTAAACCTTCTTCTACCCTTTGTAGATGCAATGATTTTGAGCTATAAATGCAGAAATCATCAATGAACACCCTAATTGACTTTCCAAAGAATGCTTGAAACACCATGTTCATGAAACGTTGGAATGTTGCAGGAGCATTTGTCAGACCAAATGGCATGACTCTAAAATCATAACAACCCCAAGGAGTGATAAAGGTTGTTTTCAATTGGTCTTCCAATGCGATACCTATTTGAAAGTAGCTTGAGTAGCCATCACACACAGTGTACTTCTCATGACCAGCTACCTCATTTAGTATCTCATCCTGAAATACGAGGGGAAAGTGATCTCTTTTTGTTGCCTCATTGAGTGGACGGTAATCCACACACACCCTCCACTTTCCGTTTTTCTTAGGAGTGACAACAACGGGAGAGACCCACTCTGAATTCTCCACTGGATAAATGAAACCTGCTGCTAGAAGCTTTCTTACCTCCTTGAGTAAAGCCTGCTCCTTGATGACTCCTAGCCTTCGTAGCTTCTGAGCCTTAGGTGTGGCCTCTGGCTTCAACTCAATTTTGTGTTGAACAACATCTACTCCATGCACATCGGTGTAGTCTTTAGCAAAAATCCTAGGAAATTTCCTTAGCACACATTTGAACTCCTCTCTTTCATCCTTTGTAATGCCTACGCACCTAGCCTTGCTATTGTTTGCCATCTTGACCTTAATTTCAGGTGTCTCATGGATGTGCATGCCTAGTTTTTGCATGAGTCCCTCTGTCATGATGCAAATTTGTGCACCCCTATCCACTAGACCTTTCCTAACCAATCTCCCTTTTATGTAACAATCTAGCACAGGTGTAATGTCCTCATTCATTTTAGCTTGTGCAATTTTTACAACAGGCACACTCTCTTTTACCTTTCTCCTAGTGCTAACTGCCCTTGTTAAATCCCTCCTAACTTGTGGACATAATGCAAGAAATTGAGGCCATGAGATATCAGGACCCTTACCTCTCATATCTTCCAACAGGTTGTATGGAGCCATTCCATGTCCAAGAGGAAAGTCTTGGAGGTTGATACGACGTCGAGTCCTCTTAGCTTCCTTGGTCTCCTTTGCCTTCTTTTCTCGTCCATGGTCACTTTGTGATGTAACTCCTTCTTTCTCCTTACCTTTCCCTCGGCCACGCTTAATGCCATTTGCTTCCATGTCAACCTCTCTTGAATTTTTCACCTCTACCACATGCACGTTTGGGTCTGGCAAAGGTGGAACTCCTTCCATTCTTTGTGGAGGTGGTCTTGCTCCATTTGGCCTTTGTATAAGCCGTGGTTGCTGACTAGTTCCTTCACCTGCATTCATCACTGGGTAATTCAAGTCAGGTCTCCCTAGCTCCCCACGGGGCCAAGGACAATTATACATCCCATGTCCAGACTCACCGCAATTCCAACATTGCAAGACTCTCCTAGGTCGTGGGTCTCGCTCTTCAGACTTCTTTGCTTGTCCCTTTGGACCTACAGCTTGTGCAAGGTGAATTGACAAGCTGCTTAAAGATTCATTTAACTTCTCAATCACTTTTGCCGTTACCTCAGGAAGCTCCTTAGATGTTGATGCTTGTGACTTACCTTTGAGTCTAAGACATTCTATTGGAACTTCCCCCCTTAAGCACTTGAGTTTCCTATATTTCTCAGCAGCCCTAGTTTCAGCTGCATCAAAGGTAACAGGTGCACCCGCCTCAACTTTACCTTAAGGTCAGGAAAGAGTCTGGCTATGAACCTCTCCTTCTTTAGAAATTCTGCACCATCACCAGGGTTAGCAACATTTCGTATCCATAGAGCCCAAAGACGTAGGAACTCTTGCTTGTATAAGTAGTAGTCATCTAAGTCTTTTTGCTTATGAGAAACAATGTCTTGCCATAATTTCTGAGTGTTTTGGGGATCAAAGAAGTATTTCTTGAAACAATTCAAAACTTCCGTGTAATTCCCTTTAACTTCCTCAGGCAAAGAGTCAAACCAAGTGCTAGCATCTTTCCTAAGGACCACCTCAAACATTTCTACACGTTCTTGATCAGTTACTATCCTCTTGATACGGCAAGACATCTTGAAATTCGCTAGAAATAATTCTGCATCCTCTCCAGGCTCTCCAAAGAAAAGAGGATATCCAGACATTTGGCGTTGGCTCTCCATTGAATTGATTTCAAAGTGATGCGTTTTTGTTTTTTCTTTCTTTAAAAGATTTACACAATAATATTTTCTAAATTGCAATCTATTCTACAACAAAATAAAAATATTCACATCAAATGACCTATGATAATCAATAAGAGGTAGAATGAAAGGGTTTGGTGACGCGACAATTTCTCCTACTCTTTGGGCACCAAACATGAATACCATACGTTGTTGAAAATAGATTTTTCTACTAATTGCAATGTTTACTCTAATGTGTGGAGTGAAATGAAAGGGAAAAGCCTGTATTCCTGGGCCATTATCCATGGTCTATGCATGACCTAATTCTTAGAACAAAACAAAAATATAGTAAAGAACGTACAAAACTAAGGTGATCGTACCTATATGAGAGGCAAATATAAAAA